>NW_015171516.1:438793-438977 GCF_001447785.1 Gekko japonicus
AGTCAGGATATGTGGTCAGCAATCTCAAGGGGTTGGAGTACCTTCGCTATGAGGCTAAAGAGTTCGGGGCATTTTGGTTTAAAGAAAAAGATGACTAAGCGAGGGGGGAGGGACTTGATCAAATTATTTATCAAACCATGCATGGTACAGAAAACTTCAAATAAAAGATAAAAAATTTTTTTGT
>NW_015171516.1:439057-439208 GCF_001447785.1 Gekko japonicus
TAATTGATGCTTGGAACTCATGGCTACAGGATGTGGTAATGGCAATTTGGCTTTAAAAGGTTGTTGGATATGGAGAACAGGTTAATCAGTGGCATTTAGCCACGATTATTAAGTGGAACCTCCATTTTCAGGGGCAGTAACCAGTGTGGAG
>NW_015171516.1:439437-450906 GCF_001447785.1 Gekko japonicus
CACTCACTCACTCACTCACTCACTCACTGCAGCTGGTGCATAGCTGATGCTTGTGTTGTCACTAGATGGACCCAATGTGTTCCTAATGCTTGATCTTATCACACTCCCTGTTTGGCTAGCATAATACTGCTAGTCAGGGGTCATTTCCTGTAGGAGCGCACAGGAGCGGAGCTCTGGCAGTAAAGAGCCCAGGGGGTGGGCACATGCAACAAGCCCCACCCCCTGCTCCCAGCAGCCCTCAGTCAGAGCAAGAAGCAGCCAGGTAAGTTGCAGAGCACCCCTCAGCCCCCCGGTCCAAAACAGTCTAGTGGCACCTTTAAGACCCAAGTTTTGTTCAGGTACAAGCTTTCCCTCCTCTGCGAGAACAGATCTGTATGTCCCCCCCCCCCAAAAGCTAGCAACCCAAAACAGTCCAATGGAGCCTGAGCGGTGGGTGTTTCCTTCTGACACACTTCCGGTTATGTCAGGGGGCGTGGCATATGCAAATGAGTTATGCAAATGAGTTGTGCTAATGAGCTCCTGCATCTCTTTTTCTACTAAATGACCCCTGCTCTTGAGATAACAGCTCTGAAATAACTTGTAACTGACCCAAGGTCACGCCAGCAGCTGCATGTGGAGGAGTGGGGAATCAAACCCGGTTCTCCCAGTTTAGAGTCCATGGTCCTAACCACTAAACCAAACTGGCTCTCACCCAAACTGGCTCTCACTCACCCTCACTAGTGCATATTATCTTCCTTATTAGGCTGTCTGATATAGGGATGCCAGCTCTGTTAGATTGTAGGCCGCTGAGGTCCCTTCCCTTCCCGAACTCGCCCTTCCCCAGGGCTCACCCCTAAATCTCCAGGAGTTTCCCAAACTAGAGTTGGCAATGCTATGACTTGGTCATTGTGGTCCAATGGCTCAAAATTAGCTCATTGATGGTGTCCTCTCTTTGTCCCTCTCTGAGATGTCTTCAGGTCCTTGGTGGTTCCCCAAAACAAGGTCAGAATGTCCCAGAAACGACCAGATGAAAGCCTTCTCCCATAGACCATCCCGTCAGTTGTTAATTCACCATTAAACTTTGCTAACTATGGTGATGATGAAGTTTAACGGGACAGAAGACTGATTCATTATCCAGTCCCCAGTCCCCGGAGCTAACATCTGCTCCCTTCTATGTGCCATAATCATTTCCTCTCGAATGATGCATTTCAGAGAAAAAGCCATACATTCTTAAAAAATAAAACTTGCCCATTGATGCTTCTTGTACTATGCATTCGGCCGTTAAGTCGGTGTTATAAATAAACTAAATTGTCTTTGGGAACTGCAAATTGTGCATGCGTCTTTCCTGTTGACACCTTGATTATCACCCATGAACTCAATCACCTTACAATTGTACCTCAGCATTTCCCCACTAATTACCTCACCTGATTACATTCCCCCCGTTAATGCGCTTTGCTAATGCAGTGTCATTGAATGCGATTGGAACGCTCCTCTCTCTTTCCCAAAATGAAAGGAATGATACCCAGTATCTGCAATTTTAGAATGGGACAAGACATCTTTTTGTAACAGTCCCATTTTCATTTGGATGACACATGATACAGTATTTTCTTCAGGGACAAGACGTTTGTGCCCTCTAATTATTTGGCCAATCTACTAATCCCCACATTTAGACCTCACTTTGACCTTATTCATATGAACATAAGAGAAGCCATGTTGGGTCAGGCCAATGGCCCATTTAGTCCAACACTCTGTGTCACACAGTGGCCAAAACCCATGTGCCATCAGATGGTCCACCAATAGGGCGAAAACTCCATAAACCCTCTCATTGTTCCTCACCAAGCACCAAGAATATAGAGCATCACTGTCCCAGACAGACTGTTCCCTCTATACCTTGTGGCTAATAGCCACTGATGGACCTCTGCTCCATATGTTTATCCAGTCACCTCTTGAAGCTGTCTGTGCCTGTAGCCACCACCAGTTCCTGCAGCAGTGAATTCCACATTAATTCTTCTTTGGGTGTAGAAGTACTTCCTTTGATCTGTTCTAACCCTAGTAAAAAAGGTAAAGGTTCCCCTTGCTTGAAAGCCAGTCAAATCTGACTCTAGGGGGCGGTGCTCATCTCCATTTCCAAGCGGAAGAGCCAGCGCTGTCCGAAGACGTTTCCGTGGTCATGTGGCCGCCATGACTAGATGCCGAGGCGCACGGAACACTGTTTCCTTCCCACCGAAGCGGTACCTATTTATCTACTTGAAATTTCTTGCTTTCGAACTGGTAGGTTGGCAGGAGCTGGGGCCAGAGACGGGAGCTCACTCCGTCACGCGGCACTCGGGTCTCGAACTGCCGAACTACCGACCTTCCAGTCTGCAGCTCAGCGTCTTAACCACTTGAGCCACCACGGCTCCTTATTCAAAACCTACTTCTCATTAAGTTCATTGAGTGACCACAAGTTCTTGTTTTGCAAGAATTGGAGAAAAGTACGTCTTTCTCTACCTTAGGGTTGCCAAATCTCTCTTACCTCCTCGGCGGGGGATCCCTGGCCATCTCGCGGTGCGCGCGTGCTGCATCTACGTCACCCGGATGTGACGTCACATGCTGGGGCGGGGCCACAGCCATTTGAGGGGAAAACATAGAGTTTTCCCCTCAAATGGCTGTGGCCCCGCCCCAGCGTGCGACGTCACATCCGGGTGACGTGCAGGCGAGGGCGGAAATCGGGGCTCGAAAGCGGGGGGAAATCCGCCCCCCGGGGGCATTTGGCAGCCCTACCCTACCTTCTCTATCCCATGCATAATTTTGTAAACCCCTGTCATGTCACCTCTCAACGTCCTCCTTCTATGGAGATATCACAGTGTACCATACCAGAAACATACGTACCCTTGTGGGAATGGGGAAGCTGAAACTGCTGGGGAAGTTGAAACTGTTTTATTGCCCTTTCTGTAGTGTTCTTGAACCCAGTTTTATGACTCCTATTCTTCAAAAAATTCCAGGTAGATCAGAGGAATCCTGTATTTCCTTTCTCCTCTTGGACCATGAGCCTCGGATCGCAAGTAGTGTGTCCAGATTTTGTGCCTCTGCTAGATCCTATCCTATATATTTTTATTAATCTCATGGGTTATATTTCCTCATTTTGATATAATTGACGTAACCGGTTTTTTTAAAAAATGTATCATTGCTGGTATTTACTTTTGAGCTGGTCTTTGACCATACTAATTAATTCAGTCATTATCCGCTCTGGGTTTGGAAATACCTAAAAAAAAATGGAGGTGGAGCCTGAGGAGGGCGGGGTTTGGGAAGGGGGCAGGACTTCCATGGGGTATAATGCCATAGAGTCCACCGTCTAAAGTGGCCATTTCTCCAGGCGAACTGATCTCTGTCACTTGGCGATCAGTTGCAATCCCAGAAGATCTACCAGCCACCACCTGGAGGTTGGCAATCCTAAAGAGCCAGTTTGGTGTAGTGGTGTCGTGCACGGACTCTAATCTGGGAGAACCGGGTTTGTAGTGAGGTGGGAGGGGCTGAGAGAGTCCTGAAAGGACTGTGACGGGCCCAAGGTCACCTAGCAGGTCTCATATGCCTCAAAGTGGCTGACAATTGCTTTCCCTTCCCCACAACAGACGCCTTCTGAGGCAGGTGGGGCTGAGAGAGTCCTGAGAGAACTGTGACTGGCCCACGGTCACCCATCAGGCTTCATGTGTCTCAAAGTGGCTGACAATCGCCTTCCCTTCCATTCCCCACAATGGGCACCTTGTGAGGCATGTGGAGCTGAGAGAGTCCTGAGAGAACCGGGACTGGCCCACGGTCACCCAGCAGGCCTCAGGTGTCTCAAAGCAGCTGACAATTGCCTTCCCTTCCCTTCCCCACTACAGGCCCCTTGTGAGGCAGGTGGGGCTGAGAGAGTCCTGAGAGAACTGGGACAGGCCCAAGGTCACCCAGCAGGCCTCATGTGTCTCAAAGCAGCTGACAATCGGCTTCCCTTCCTCTCCCCATAGCAGGCATCTTGTGAAGCAGGTGGGGCTGAGAGAGTCCTGAGAGAACTGGGACTGGCCCAAGGTAACCCAGCAGGCCTCACGTGGAGAAGTGGGGAATCCAATCCGGTTCTCCAGATTAGAATCTACCACTCTTAACCACTGCCCCACACTAGCTCTACTTTGCTGTTTCAGAGCAAAGTAGGTGGTAGAAAAGGCCAGGAAATCGAAGTGCGAGAGAGAAAATCTAGCAGTAACAGGAAACAAAGAGCATAGAGTAGTCCTGATGGAATTTCTGGACATGGGGCTATTAATCTCGCTTATCAAGGCTCTCGGCATTTGGCAGATGTATTTACCATTGACTCCCATTAGAGATGGAAATTCATCTCCAGTTGGGGAACACCTGGCGATTCTCTTGTCTTTCCGCGGCTTTCCCTTGATGTATAAGGCAATCGTTGGAATTTATAGCTCATTCCCATACAGCCACGATTCTCTCAGGGCATAAAAACTGATGTAATTTTTGCCATGATTTTAAACTATACCTTGCCCGGGGGCCAAAGGGCAGAAGTAAACTTTGAGACGTTCGGGGCGGGTAAGAAAATGACAGGGCTGTGCTTTGCAGCCCGCACCGTGACTTGAATTTCAAGTGGCACTTACTTTAGACAGTGGAATTGGCATTGGGAAAGGAGAAGAAGAGATTGGATTTATACCCCGCCCTTCACTCGGAGTCTCAGAGCGGCTTGCAATGTCCTTTCCCTTCCCCTCCACGTAACAGACACCTTGTGAGGTAGGTGGCGCCGAGAAAGCTCTCTCAAGAACTGCCCTTGAAAGAACAGCTCCAAGAGAACTGTGGCTTGCCCAAGGTCACCCAGCAGCTGCAGGTGGAGGAGTGGGGAATCAAGCCCGGTTCTCTCAGATGAGAGTCTGCGCTCCATGCACCAAACTGGCCCTAGCCAGGATTCAATAGCAGAGCGCCTTCGGTGTCAAATTCCCCTGAGTGAAAAAAAGAGTCGCATCAGTAGGCAGATGTGTAGACTTCTCAGTTTCCGGGGGGGGGGTCGGGGGTCGGACAGGGCTGAATCTGGTTCAGACAAATATTTAGTAATCTATATTAAATTATTTCAATTATTTCAATATGAAATTATTTATCTTTCCCAGAGGTCGATTCGGGAAGGATCGCGGGGGAATCGCTGTTCCCCCGGGTGAGGTGTGGGGGGCGGGGCACATGACAAAGCCCCGCCCCTGCTTCTGGCCATCCCACTTCCGGCCCTCATTCAGCCAGGAGGAGGCAGGAGAAGAGGGAGGGTAAGTTGCTTCCTCCCCGCCTCTCCCCACCCCTGCCTGCCTGGGGCCAGGGAGGGCATTGGCGGGGCTTCCTCGCACTCCCGCTAGCCTTGCAGGTCCACCGCCGGGCCCCTCATGGGGCTCAGCAGTGGAGCTGCAAGGCCGGTGGCGGCAGCGGTCGGGACCGTTGGGGGCGGGGGGCCTTCGCGGGGCTTCCTCGCACTCCCGCACCTTTAAGACTAACAAATAGCACCTTTAAGACTAACCTTTAAGAATAAGACTAACTGAGTGGTGGGTGTGGCCTTATGACACACTTCCGGTGATGGGAGGGGGTGTGGCCTTATGACACACATCCGGTGATGGGAGGGGTGTGTGGCCTTATGACACACTTCCGGTGATGGCAGGGGGTGGGGCATATGCTAATGAGTTATGCTAATGAGTTCCCCTAGCTCTTTTTCTACGAAACGACCCCTGATCTTTCCAAAACCCCTATGCCATCAACAAGTAACCATGTGGTCATAAAATTATAATCCCCCCCCCATAATAGTCTGAATCTCAAAGAATGTGAGGAAAGATGTCATGAACTCCTTCACTGAGATTTCTTTTTTTTTAATGTGTGGATGAAAGGAAATACTACCTCTCCCTCTCTCTTTTCCACACAGCTACCCTGTGAGGTAAATTAGGCTGAGTAGACACAAAGGCCAGCATTCAGTGCTGCTGCTATTATAATTACTACTAGTCGTAACAACAACAATATAAAACGTGATATTATATAGGGTGATGAACATGATCTTGTACTTTCAATGGCCACTTTTCTGAAACCCTTACGTCACCTCCTGGTTTTCATAGAAGCTGTATGCTAAATAAAAATAACACTAAGGCAGCAGTATCACCAGAACAGCTAGAGTTGCCATCCTCCAGGAGGGTAAAACCAGAAAACACCGTGTTGAAATACTAAACACAATATTCACATGTACTTATAGCTAAATATATTTGCTTTTTATGCACAACATCAACTCTAGTGCATTGTCAACACTTTCAAACGACAACATCACATTTCAAACACTTTCAAACCAAGTTATATAAACATGAAGAGTCCAACTGTCTTCTTCCTGATGGAGGATAAATACCAATGTACAGTTATTTGTACCGAACAATGCAGCAACCTATTGTACATTTCCCAAGTGATTTCCCAATGCTAGCAGGCAGCTTGTGTTTCTCACTGTGATGATTCAGCTTAGCAAGCAAGCCTAGTAGCTGTAGTTTCCCATGAGGTGATTCAGCTAGCAAGCAGGCCTAGCAACACGCCTCCCGGGCATCACCTGCGTGTTTCGAACAAATCTTCAGGCATAATTTTTTCTGGAACTGAACAAAAATACATATCATAAAGGTAAAGGTTCCCTTGCTCGAAAACCAGTCGAATCCGACTCTAGGGTTGCGGTGCTCATCTCCGTTTACAAGCAGAAGAGCCAGCGCTGTCTGAAGACGTTTCCGTGGTCATGTGGCCGGCATGACTAAACACCAAGGCGCACGGAACGCTGTTCCCTTCCCACCGAAGTGGTCCCTATTTATCTACTTGCAATTTCTTGCTTTCGAACTGCTAGGTTGGCAGGAGCTGGGGCCAGAGACGGGAGCTCACTCCATCATGCGGCACACTCGGGTCTCGAACTGCTGAACTACTGACCTTCCACAGCCTGCAGTTCAGTGTCTTAACCACTTGAGCCACCGCATATCATAATATAATATAAATTCAATATCCTTACATAGTACCAGGAAAAACAGGGGGGGGGGGGGGGAGGGTAAATTTCCTGCACCCACCCACAGCTCTTGAATTTACCCATGCATAAGTCAAACAATGTAAACATGGCTGTTCTGGTTCTCCATGGGAACATCCTAGAAAGTCCTCTCTAATAAAGCACAGCTGCACTACTGTTCCCTAAGGAGGGAATCTTCCAGGAGGGGCCTGGAGATTTCTGGAATTACTACTGATCTCCAGACCACAGAGATCAGAACCCCTGGAGAAAATGGCGGGTTCAGAAGGTGGACTGTATGGCATTATATCCTGCTGAGGTCCCTCCCCTCCCCAAACGCTGTTCTCCCCAGGCTCCACCCTCTTGTAGTGGGCTCACTGCCTAGCAAGCACGCTGAGGGTTGCAACGCCCTGAGTCGTGTTTTTTAGGAGGAGGAGGAGGAGGAAGAAGATGACATTGGATTTATACCCCACCCTTCACTATCCAAAGGAGTCTCAGAGCGGCTCTCAATCTCCTTCCCCTTCCCCACCCCACAACAGACACCCTGTGAGGTAGGCGGGGCTGAGAGAGCTCTCCCGAGAACTGCCCTTGAGAGAACAGCTCTGAGAGATCTTGTGACTGACCCAAGGTCACGCCAGCAGCTGCATGTGGAGGGGTGGGGAATGAAACCCGGTTCTCCCAGATCAGAGTCCGCACTCGTAACCACTACACCAAAGTGGCCCAAGGGCCCCTTTGGAATCCTGATACAGAGTGGCGGGCACTGCCACAAAATGGCTGTTGGAGGAGGCGGAGGCAGCCGCAGGGTGGCTGCTGTCGCTTCCCTTCCCGCCACCACAGCAACATTTTTAACATTTTGGTCCCTCTCCTCCCTAAACTCTCCCTTCCTCAGGTTCCACCTTCAGATCTCCAGGAATTTCCCAACCCAGAGTTAGCAACCCTAGACCTCTCAGACGTCACCCCCTAGAAAATATATTTTTGAGTCTTTGATGCGGGGGAAATTGGTGTGGCTAATACAGAAGCTCCTATCTCGAGGATTGCCAGCTCTCGTGTTGGAAAATTCCTGGAGATTTGGGGGCGGAGCCTGGGGAGGGCGGGGTTTTGGGAAGGGAGGAACCTCAATGGGGTACAGTGCCACAAAGTCCACCCACCAAAGCAGCCATTTTCTCCGGGGGAATGGAACTCTGTCACCTGCAGATCCATTTTTATTCTAGGACAACTCCAGGCCCCTACTGGAGGCTGGCGTCCCTATTGGCCAATTGCTTTGGTTGAACTATGGCCAAAATATGAAACATTCTATTTCCGTGAGAAGCATTCTGATTTAGCAAGATTCGGCGAAGCTTCTCGCTCATTCTACAGTGCCGCAATGTATTTACGGTATGCATTCATTCGTTCTGAAGAATGCCACACCACACGCTGTTAGTCACCTGCCACCCACCAATGTTTTGCAGCTCGTCATCCATCATTGCACTGAAAAAAAAATGCACGTATCATGGAAAACAAGATTTACTGTACACGCTGAGGCACAGTTCGCTTTCCCCGAAATGTTGGGACCGCACAACGGCCATATGGGCCTTCCTTCGGCTTCCACAAAGCAAAATTCAGCGCCTGGTAATGAAGACATCGAATTGCTCCTTTCTCATTACGTCGAGACGTTTCCTCTTTTGTTAAATATCATCCCTGCAGAACTACGTAGTACAATAAATCCTTTTAATTCCAGAATCTGCATAACGGGATGTAAGCAAAATGACTCGCCAGTGTACCCGAGACAGGAAATTCGAGGAAGGCCAGCAGGCCATAACTTATTTTTCTGTGTTGTAAAAGGTTGCTTTCGGGCAGATTAATGAGGGAATGGCAATTTCATAATTGCGCTGGAAAGAACGAGGTAAAGGAAGCAAAGGATCTTTTGTGCCGGTTGCTCTTTATGGTTTTGTGAGTAATGATCGTTGAGAGAAGTGAAATCTGATCGGAAATCTAGCGACTCAAAATAACAAGGAAATGGGGTCTTGGCAGAAGTTTTCCTGACTCCTCCCAAGGTTGTTCCTTTTCAAAGTCCTGTGCTGTAAAAGTTGGGATGCCAGCCTCCTGGTGGGTACCGTCAATAAAGGGGGTTGCAGTATGATAGAAACCAACACGACAGAACTACTGCAAAATGTGCAAAATGTACATACTCCAATTTGTATTTATAACATCAATAATAACAATACAATGTTTTCACAGAAGATAAGAACGTCTCTAGGATAATGAAGACATCTCACAAATGAGCAGATGGACGAACTCCCCTGGAGTTAGCATTCGTTTCGGGCGTCTTTTTCACACATAAACAACTCAGTTGAGTATCCTCACGGTTACAAATCCTCCAAACTGGACAGTTCTTTGTTCCTGTACATCTTGAAGTTATTCACAAAGTGCTCCTTTCCATAAAGTCAATAACGGGCTAGTGAGCCTAACTGGCTCTCAACACCAAACTGGCTCTCACACCAAACTGGCTCTCACCTATTTAATCCTATTTGAGGAGGAAATTCAGTCATGCAACGATATTAGTTGGACTTCATGCCAGTTTGGTGTAATGGTTAAGTGCGCAGACCCTGATCTGGGAGAACCGGGTTTGATTCCCTACTCCTCCACTTGCACCTGCTGGATGACCTTGGGCAAGCCGTAGTCCTGTCAGAGCTATTCTTGAAAAAGAAAAAGAGCAGTTTCTGTCAAGAGCTCTCTCAGCCCCACCTACCTCACAGGGTGTCTGTTGTGGGGAGGGGAAGGGAAAGAGTTTGTAAGCCACTCTGAGACTCCTCTGGGTAATGAAGGGCGGGGTATAAATCCAATCTCCTCCTGCTGCTCCTCCTCCTGCTTCTGCTCCTCCTCCTCCTCTTCTTCTTATTAATATTATTATAATCATTACCATTATTATAATACAAGCATTTGGTCATCTTTGTTTGATTATGAATGTTGGTGTTTCAATGCTTTGGTTTAAGAATTGTGTTCTTATTTCATCTACACCTGTTTCATTTGCATATAAACTGACGAGTACATTTATTTGTTTTGATACTTATTTATACACAGTTTCTTTGGGGTGCATCTTGTACTGTGAGCTTCCTTGTGGGGCCTGTAGATCTCCTGAATTACAACCGATCTCCAAACAACAGAGCTCATTTCCCCCTAGAGAAAATGGCTGCTCTGGAGGATGGAAACCATGACATTATATCTCTCCCCTCCCCCAACCCAGCCCTGTCCCCATAACCCGCAGGTATTTCCTAACCCACAGCTGGCAACCCGATCTGCATCCCCCAAGTAATGCCTTGAAGCAACTCAGTCCTCCACCGATTTGACACAAGAGCTGTGCCGCAGTCACGCCTCCCTTTGCCCTGCTTCTGTTGGTCAACTTCCCACTTGAAGCCACGTGGCCGCGTTCCCCCCCCCCCCACAAAACTTTTATTTTTGGATATAATAACACATTTAAAATTTGGTTTCAGTTGACAAATATCCATATTCCCCCTCCCTCCCTCCCCTACTAATGGCTTCCCACAGTGCTCTACCCTTCTTTCATACACTCTAATATTTGTTTCACAATTCCGTTTCTCAGTTACAAGATAACATCTCTCTATATCAATATTGTTCTAAGTACAATAAGTTTTGTTTCACATCCCAGTTTTCCTCTAAATAGTCCTTAAAGTCGTTCCATTCTTCAAAAAATTCTTGATAAGAACATAAGAACATAAGAGATGCCAATGTTGGATCAGGCCAAAGGCCCATCCAGTCCAACACTCTGTATCCCACAGTGGCCAGAAATACCAGTGCCATCAGGAGGTCCACCAGTGGGGCCAGGACATTAGAAGCCCTCCCACTGTTGACCCCCCCCAAGCACCAAGATGACAGAGCATCACTTGCCCCAGAGTCCCTATCTATACCTTGTGGCTAATAGCCACTGATGGACCTCTGCTCCATATGCTTATCTAATTCCCTCTTGAAGCCGTCCATGCTTGTAGCTGCCACCACTTCCTGTGGCAGTGAATTCCAAGTGTTAATCACTCTTTGGGTGAAGAAGTACTTCCTTTTATCCGTTCTAACCCGACCGCTCAGCAATTTCATGGAGTGCCCACGGGTTCTTGTATTGTGAGAAAGGGAGAAAAGTACCTCTTTCTCTACCTGCTCTTTCCCATGCATAATCTTATAAACCTCAATCATGTCACCCCTCAGTCGTCGTTTCTCCAAGCTAAAGAGCCCTAAGCGCCTTAACCGTTCCTCATAGGGAAAGTGTTCCAACCCTTTTATCATTCGAGTTGCTCTTTTCTGCACTTTTTCCAAAGCTATAATATCCTTTTTAAGGTGTGGTGACCAGAATTGCACACAGTATTCCAGATGAGGTCGCACCATTGATTTATATAGCGGCATTATGATATTGGCTGATCTGTTTACAATACCCTTCCTAATAATCCCCAGCATAGCATTGGCCTTCTTTATTGCAGTCACACACTGTCTCGACATTTTCAGTGAGT
>NW_015171516.1:451587-470615 GCF_001447785.1 Gekko japonicus
CATAAGAACATAAGAACATAAGAGATGCCAATGTTGGATCAGGCCAAAGGCCCATCCAGTCCAACACTCTGTATCACACAGTGGCCAGAAATATCAGGTGCCATCAGGAGGTCCACCAGTGGGGCCAGGACATTAGAAGCCATCCCACTGTTGACCCCCCCAAGCACCAAGAAGACAGAGCATCACTTGCCCCAGAGTCCCTATCTATACCCTGTGGTTAATAGCCACTGATGGACCTCTGCTCCATATGCTTATCTAATTCCCTTTTGAAGCTGTCCATGCTTGTAGCCGCCACCACTTGTAGCCGCCCTCCTGCCCTCAAATCTTGATGCATAGTTGGGGAGCAGTGCTCCCTCTAAGCTGAGTTAGTGTGAGCTAGCTCAGTTTTTAGCCTCCAGCTCACACATTTTTGTCTCGGCTCAGGAAGGGATGGCTCCAGAGCAAACTGATTTATGTAGCGGCCAAATCGCTCACTCACAACTTTAAAGCCAGTCGCTCACAAAGTAGAATGTTTGCTCACGAGACTCCACAGCTTAGAGGGAGCATTGGTGGGGATGTGTGTATGTCAGTGCTGGAGATCTCAAAGTCTGGTGTAGTGGTTAGGAGCACAGACTCTAATCTGGGAGAACCAGGTTTGATTCCCCACTCCGCCACATGCAGCCAGTTGGGCAACCTTGGGTCAGTCACAAGTTCTCTCAGAGCTGTTCTCTCAAGAGCAGTCCTCAAAAGAGCTCTCAGCCCCACTTAACTCACAGGGTGTCTGTTGTGGAGAGAGGACGGGAAGGAGACTGTAAGCTTCTCTGAGACTCCAAGTGAAGGGTGGTGTATAAATCCAATCTCTCCTTCTCTCTGGTTTTAAAAAATATTTAGTTGTATTTGAGCATTGTTCTTCCTTGAAGGAAGCTCAAAGCAGCTTGCCTGAGCTCCCCCGCCCAGCACAGATCAGATCCCTCCCCTCTTTCGCTTGCAGTCCTTGGCCCTCTCCTTCAGTCTGCTTCCATGAACACTTCCATCACGTGGTCTATTTTTCCCCCCTAGGTTTGGCCTTAGATTACTGTGACGGCAGGAAGGAAGTGGTAAGTGAAATGCATTTTCTCCCCTCTTCCTCTTTAATCAGGAAGTTAAAAAAATAACTGAATTCAGGGGAATAACAGGGAGACTAAAATTATTACCCACTCGGAAAGGTCAGGCCTCCAAGCGACTGAAGGGCAAAGGTTGCAGGTGGTAGTGGGATGGCTTAAGGGAAAATAATAATGAAAACCAGGGCTTTTTTGGTAGAAAAAGCCCAGCAGGAACTCATTAGCATAATAGGCCACACCCAACAGCAGAAATCTATTAGCATATTAGGCCACACCCCTGACAGCACAGCTCATTAGCATATTAGGCCACACCCCACATGTTGCCAGAAGTGTGGTCCTGGCTTTAGCCCGTGCGCGGGAGGGTGCCTAATTGGTCAGCGCAGTGGGTGTGTGTGCATACGAATGCCCTATATCTTATTATGTCCAAGGGACAACTGCCATTCTTAACAGTGACTATGTTAATGCATCTATAGCTCTTCAATAAAAGTATAACCTTCTTGAAAGCGTGTACTCCATTGTTGGCTGTGGGTTCTGACAGCGGGGCAAAGGGAGGTGTGACCGCGGCGCAGCTCTTGTGTGAAATCAGTCCCCCCCCCTTTTTAAAAATAGCATTTTTATTGAGTTTTATATATTTTTACAAACTGTATTACTTGTTAGTTGTATACAGTATCTTTCAACAACATCTAATAAACAAGAAGAGAAATGTTAACCATACGCACAATACTTATTAATAAAAAACAATTTAATAACCTTGCAGTATAGTTCAGAGAATTCCAACGTATTACTTAGAACAACATGTTAGAATTCTGGGCTCCTTAGAGGAAGCAGAGGATAAAAATCTAATCAGCAAATGATCAGTCGTAATGCACACCAGCTCTGCACGGGTGACACCACAGTTGTTTGAGGATTTTCCCTTGAATAGTTTCCAGTTATTGACAAGTAAAGTCATTTCTGCCAAAGAAGGAAACGGATGGCTTTTGTAGCTGACAGTAAAAAGCAACAATATGCTCGTAGAGAAAATTACAGCCATTCTTAGATTTAATGATCATTAACAGTGTCATGAAATGTGGTGATTATGGCAGATGATTAGATTCTAATAATATTTTAGTCATGCATGGCCCTCGAAAAATGCATGCTCAGTTGGTCCGGTACTAGTGATGTGACCATTTAACTAATTCTGACAATTAAGCAATTGAATATCATCCCTGCTCCCCCCCTGCCCCCGGGCAATAGAAGCTGACACTGAAATACATTTGTTTAAAATGATTGCTTCCAAAGCGATCGCTAAATCGTCCTAATAAATTGAATTATATGGATGGCACAGCATTTAACCGGCGTTGTGATCGGTATGATTTCTTTCTGATTGTTGAGGACTGTACGGGTTGCTGGTTCGTCACTTTTATTTAGAGAGGAATAGTGTCTGGAAGCTGCAGCTAGTGCAGAAGTTTGCAGCTAGATTAAGAGAAGAAGAGGAGGAGGAGGAGGAGATTGGATTTATACCCTGCCCTTCACTACCCGAAGAAGTGTCAGAGTGGTTTACAATCTCATTTCCCTTCCCCACCCCACAACAGACACCCTGTGAGGTAGGTGGGGCTGAGAGAGCTCTTTTGAGGACTGCTCCTGAGACAACAGCTCCGAGAGAAGCTATGACTGACCCAAGGTCACACCAGCAGCTGCATGTGGAGGAGTGGGGCATCAAACCCGGTTCTCCCAGATTAGAGCCTGCGCTCTTAACCACTACATCAAATTGGCTCTCACTGGTTGCTGGCTGGGGCCAACTATTGGGAATATGTGACTATGGGCATATTTGGTTAATACAGCGGAGTTTTGCCCAGTCATAGAAGTGCGGTTCTGAGTGCAGTCAATAAATCTCCCAAGAAGTATATGGTAAAAAAAAGTAAATTTATATTTATTCAAATAGATCCAGTTCATAGGTTGAAGTTGAAAGAAAGAACCCTAATCTCAATAGTACTTTCCCAAACACAAATAGCCAGCATGTCGGGGGTAATGTGTGTGGGAGTCTGAGGGCATTGTCTCTGCGGGAGAGACCCGTAGAAATGGGTGAATCCATGGAAGGCCATGTGAAGGGAGGGAGAGGACAAAGTGAGAGAAAGGAGGGTTCAGAGGGCAGCTCCCAGGCTGAGATAAAGAGAGGCATCCCTTTCAAGGAGATAACACCTAGACACACTTGGAGTGATGGAGCGCCCCCCCCCCCGCCATGTCCAGGCATGCTGAGTCACTGTCTGCAGCAGTGACCCTGATATTATTGCAATCACATTGGTTGCCAGATGACAACAGTCAGTTCCCCTGCAGAAGACGGCTGCTTTGTTGGGTGGATTCTACGCCATAATAGCCCACTGAGATCTCTCTGCTACCGAAACCCCACTATCCTCAGACTCCGCCTCAAAAATCTCCAGGAGTCCCCCAACCTGGACTTTTTAACCGTAGCTGCCAATCCACTCTCGTGCCCAATTCAAGCCAGGTCACAGGTCATCACATCCCAGAATATTTTCGAAACTCTGGGAAGCTGTTAATGCCGCGGCAGTCAAATTGTCGATGTTGGTGGCACCTCCACCTTCGTTTGGAGACAGAGTCACACTGAACAACATATGAGGAGAACAGAAGGGCAGTCACGAATTCCGAGACACCATGGTTCAGTTTAGGCCTGGCTTGCCAAGTCCCCCTGGGGGCGGGGAAACCCCCGCCCCAGAAGCCTGTTCCCTGCTGCTGGCGGATCGGGCCCCGGGGGGAACCCCACACCAACGTGCATGTCACCCGGAAGTGACGTGACAATGCCGGGCACGCTGGGGCGGGGCCATGGTCATCCGAGGGAAAACTTCACTTCCAGGTGACGCGCACACCAGCCGCCAGCCGGGAGTCCCCCGCTGCAGCTGGAAAAGCACTTGGCAACCCTAGCCTGTGCTCTGGGCAGCGATATCTGGAAGGTGTGAATGTTCTCTGTCTAAGGGATCTCTGGCTTCCGGAGAAAATGGCTGCTTTGGAGGGTGGACTCTATGACATTATACCCTTCTGAAATCCCTTCTTTCCCAAATGCTGCCCTCCCCAGACTTAACCTCCCAAATCTCCAGGAATTTTCCAACCTGGAGTTGGCAGCCCTCTAGAAGGGTCAAAGAAGAAGAGAGAAGAAGATGACATTGGATTCATACCCCACCCTTCACTTGGAGTCTCAGAGCAGTTTACAATCCCTTTCCCTTCCCCTCTCCACAACAGACACCCTGTGAGGTAGGTAGGGCTGAGAGAGCTCTCTCGAGAACTGCTCCTGAGAGAACAGCTCTGAGAGAACTGGTAACTGACCCAAGGTCACAGCAGCAGCTGCATGTGGAGGAGTGGGGAATCAAACCCAGACCTCCCAGATCAGAGTCCATGCTCCTAACCCCTGCACCAAAATGGCTCTCAAAGCCCTTCCTGATGGGTAGAGATACCCACTTGTTTAGCATGCTTATTATTTGCATCATATAAAACAATTGTCAGGACTCAGATAGTCAAGTGCTTGAAATGAAACAGATGCTTTGGTCAATAAACTGCAGCAACATTACACTTTGCTGGCCGTACCACAGGGAATATCCCATTTTTATGTACCGATTCCCCACATGGTATCACATGACTCGAGTATCTGGTGGGTCATATGGAGCTACTTCAGGCATTTGTCGAAATTAAACCATCTCTTCCTTAAAGGGCACACCTGAGTTCTGTGGTTCTTCTCAGGGCTTAGAGGGAATACAGTGGCAACCATTCTGCAGAAAGCTTCAAGCCCTAGAAGCATAAAACGTTATTATCTCAGTTACCTGCCAGACTAAACATCAATGTTAAAAAAAACCCCAGTATCCATGGAAACGGCTGGCCTGATTTTTGATCCGCTTTTAAAAACTTGACCTAGGGATCTACGGGCAGACTAGAGCATTATAGAATTCAAACAGTTTACCCTGCAATTTCATAATTCAAGAAAGACCCTCCCCCAATAGCACAGAACTTCTTCTTACGACTGTAAAGATAACTGGGGGAATTTGCTGCATGGGGTGTGGTTAGTTTAGGGTTGCCTGTTTGGGGTTGGGCAATCCTTGGAGATTTGAGGGGGGATGGAGTCTGAGGAGGGCGGGGTTTGGGAAGGGGAGGGACTGCCAGTGCCATAGAGTCCACACTGCAGAGTGGCCATTTTCTCCAGGTGAACTAATCTGTGTCTCCAGCCACCAGCTGCAAACTGGCAACCCTCAATAGTGCCACTTAAAAAGTAGACTGGGCAAATTCATGGAGAATAGGTCCCACAGTGGCAATTAGCTATGATGAGTAATGTTAAGAGGTAGTATACCCCTAAATAACAGGACAGAACCATCTGACCAACTGCAGAGCCCTTTAAGTAACAGGGTGGGTACTGGGGGGCTACAATAGGGGAAAGGTTTGGCCTCTGTGCCCAATTTATAAGTCTGTGGTTGGTCATTGTGGGAAACAGGTAGGGTTGCTAGCAATGCTCCCTCTAAGCTGTGGAGCCTTGTGAGCAAAAATTCTTCTTTGTGAGCTACTGGCATTAAAGTTGTGAGCGAGGGATTTGGCTGCTGCATCAATTAGTTTGCTCTGGAGCCTAGGGTTGCCAAGTCCATCTTCCACCCCCAGCGGGGGGCTTTGGGGGCGTTCCTGGAGGGGGTGGGGCATCCCCAACATGATGACGTCACATTGGGGACGTCTGCCACCCCCACCCACCCGTGCGCCGGATCTCCAGAAATGGCAGTTCCCTGCACTTAAAGTAGCCGGCAGCTGGCGTTTCCCCTTTAAGAACAGCTGCGTTTCCCTTTTAAGAATGAAGCTGGCATTTCCCTGCAAGCTTGCGGAGTTCGCACTTGGGATGAAACACGGGTTGCACACACTTAAAGGAAGAGAGATGGGTGGCTGTGGGTGTCGGGGGTGGGGCTTCCCCCAAAACGGGGGACCCCTGGCAAACCGGGGGGGGGGGGTTGGCAAGCCTACTGGAGCCATCCTTCCTGAGCTAAGACAGAAATGTGTGAGCCGGAGGCTAAAATACTGTGAGCTAGCTCACACTGACTCAGCTTAGAGGGAACACTGGTTGCTCGGCAGTATTCCCTCTAAACTGAGTTAGCTCACAGATTTTTAGCCTCTGGCTCACACACTTTTTCCTTAGCTCAGGAAGGAGGGCTCCAGAGCAAACAAATTCATGCAGCAGCCAAATCACTCGCTCACAACTTTAGTGCCTGTAGCTCACAAAGCAGAATTTTTGCTCACGAGACTCCAGAGGTTAAAGGGAGCATTGTTACTAGGCAGTGCCTGGCAACAGGTGGGAGGGTTGAGGAGAGCAGCCTCATGGGAGATTTTTTTAAAAAAAAATAACACGGCCTCATGTGCTTACTAGAAGTTCTTCCCAGATGTGACAAAGAGTAGCTCTAGGATAGCTCTCGGAACTGCAGGAAACTCTATGGTGAATTATTTTAATGTTTTATGTACGTATATTTTAGCTTGGTTTTCGTTGTTTTAATGGTGTGTTTTTGTTTGGTTTTAAAGATTTTTTAAAGATGTGTTTTTCTAATGAGGTATGAATCCGTTAGTTGCCTTGGTGGTCCTGATGATGGCAGAAATGTGAGGTAAAGATTTTCTAAACAAAAACATCAATACATTTGGACCTGCCCAGCCCCATTAAAGGGCACTCAACTACCCCCATGCTTGGGCCCTGCTTCCATATAATTTTGACCACATTGTGCCCTACTGTGGTGTTGTCTTTGACCCCTGTCATGGCATTACAGAGATCTCTAAGGAAGGCCTGGTCAGGAAATGCAGGAGACCCCCTTGACACTGCTCCGATGTTGTTTTCAACAATAACATTGGCAATTGAGGAACCTCCAACCCATTGCCTTACAGTCAGGCCCGTAGCCATGGTGGGGCTCCCAGGGGCTGATGCCCCACCCCGAATCTGCTCTGCCCCTCCACCCTGAGTCCACCCTCACCTTGATCTCCTACCCTGGCTGCCCCCTTCCCAGCTGCTCCCCATGGGTTGCTCCCCGGGCCTTGCTTCCAGACGTGTGTGCGCCGATCCTGCTTTGTCACCATGCTGCTCATTCAATCTCTTCTCGTTCGTTCCTCACACACACCCTGAGTGGCTGCCTTTGCTGTCGATGCTCACAGCTATCTGTCTCTGCACCTTGGCCCAGTCAGCCATTCTGTGCCCAAGGGAGGGACTCGCTGTCGTCCTCACCCTTGCTTGGGAGGGGAGCGGTGGCACAGAGGATTTATCCTCTGTTTAACATCTGAACTGAACAGAGTTGCTGTCAGTTCTAGCCCGCGCTGGTGTGAGCTACCAGCTTTGTCCCCAGCTCGCCGTCCACCCAGCAGTTCGAAAGCTTCGGCGAGTAGATAAAATGGGTACCACTCCTTAGAGAGGGTGGGCACACTAAACCCCCATAGGGGAGGTGTTAGCCGGCGAATGGAATGTCCTGCTCATAAGCTCGGAAGCCTGATAAAAAGACCTCTTCGACATTAAGAAGCCTGTAATGGGCCAATCTGGCCAGGCGGTGGCAGTGCGGCGCTACGATTCAAAGAGTGTGAGAAGGGTACTCCATACGCAAAAGTGTTGGAAATGTGTGACTTGCAAGGTCTAGATTCTATGTTCACCTACTAAACATGATTGCTCTGAAGTTTGTCGCATCCTTAGTTAAAGCCGCATCCGCACATAAGTGGGTCTTGGGCTATAACTGCACTATAACAATGAGTTGTTGAACTGGACTATCTCGTCCACACAAGAAAAAGCAGTTGCAGACTTGTGAAAAAAGCTCAGTGTCCAATGGTGTGCAGCCCAGATCACATGGGTTGGTTGCCAAGGTGATGAAATGATGGAATGGTTAATTGTAATCTTGAATACTGTTTACTGACAAAACAAGGGTCTTCTTGATCCAAGAGTAAAATTAGAACTGTATATTCATACAGCTTTATGTTGTTGTTCCATAAAGACTGGTTTCTTTTTTCCGTGGAGTGCTGAGGAAAATGTTAACATTTCATTCCAGAGAAGTAAATAGCAATCCCACAACTGTTCAGTCTCTGAATGAACTCACCTTGTTGAAGCCATTTACACTGCTCATTATCAGAGCGAATAAAAGAGGATAATAATTGTGTCATTTTGTCTTAGGCCACAAATGGGTTGAGAGAGAGAGAGAGAAAGAGATAATTTTATAAATCAGTAAAAAAAAATACCAGTTGAATAGTGTTATTAGTTCCAGACAGGTAATTTATGATCCCTGGGGCAGGTATAGACAAAGGAGAGAGTGGAATCTACTTCTTTTAAAAGCAATAAATACATTTGTGGAAAATGATGTTTATAGACATTTATTTATTTAAAATAATTTTAAACCCTGCTTTGCTGCCTAATTAGGGCCTTCCGAGACGGTGAACACTTAAAAAGACATTAAAATCTACTTTACCACAATTCAACCATGGTCAACACAAACAGGAAGGAAGTTCACATTTAGAGAGCTGTGGAGAGCCAAAAAAGGTACGGCCTCCAGTTAAGTCCACTTACAGAGCGTCACACCTGTACTCTGAAGTGTGATGGTCCATATTAGAGGTAGGTTTGCCAAATCCTTATAGGGTTGCCAGGTCCCCCTTGGCCACCACCTGGGGATGGGGGTAAGGGTGCCAGTTCCAGGTTGGGAAACTCCAGGAGATTTGGGGGTGGAGCCTGGGCAGGACAGGGACCTCAGTGGGGTACAAGGCCACAGAGTCCACCCTCCAAAGCATCCCTTTTCTCCAGGGGAACTGATCTCTGTAGTCTGGAGATGAGCTGTAATCCCAGGAGATCCCCATGCCCCACCTGGAGGTTGGCATCCATATGATGTTACCCCAATGGGAGAGCACCTGGAGGCTGAATTCAGCTAAATTGTCATTAATAATCCTAAACACAAAATATTATGATACTGAAGGACTTATTTTATCCATGCGTTCACTAACCAGTAGAAGTAAGATTGTAATGAAATGCATTGAGGCACTTTAGAATTAAACGCATTTGTTATCTGCTCCGTTTAATCACAAAGACGCAGACTTGATGATCAGACGGGAGTTATGAACTGGGGGACTCTCCTACAGAGGGCTGTCAATGGAACATACATTTATTTCTTACAGTTGAGGACTGGGTGATATTTCTCACTCTCCCAGCATCCATCAACAGGAGCACCCTCGCTCCGACTTTTATTACCTTGCAAAGTGATCAATGTGAGCATGAGATAAAGTATGAACCGGGAAATTACATCAGCATCTCCCAAGAAGAGACGTTCCTTCTTTGTCAGGTAAAAGACCAGGAGATGAGAAGCATGCTTGTAACCATCTCATCACAGGGCCTCTCCATTTTCTAGAAGATTGAATGCGCTCGTCGCATTATGATCCGAAGGAATTTCAAGGAGAAGTCATTAACATTTCATACCAGCCAATTAGATCTGTGTGCCGTTCGATCATCCGCTAGACTTAGACATGTTCCATCTATGCCTGCTGCTGGCAGCAGATTTAAATGGAGATAATAGGATGAAAGAAAATATATTACCATTTTCAGAGAGATTCCAAGTGCAGATAACATGGAGCTTATATATCAGGAATGCACGAATATTACAGTTTTCTACACGAATATTCATTATCTAGGAGGTTCAAGGTAATTGAAATGTACCGCGAAGGCAATCAACAAGGTTTCTTCTGCACAGACATGATACTTGGAGAGGGCGGCTCAGGCCCAGGGGATGACAAATTAATCTAATTTTGCAAATTGCTGCTCTCTCTGTGCCTGAACACAAAGAAAGGCTCGAAAAATCATGTCCTTGAAGGACAATGTGGACATTTTTGTATCACAATTGAGTTCATTGGATGTCTTTTCACTCAAAGCCCACAGGATTGCCAGCACCATGTTGGGAAATACTGGAGATGGGGGTGGGGATTTGGAGCCTGAAGAGGGAGGGGTTTGGGGAAGGAGCACAGCTGGATATATTGCCCCAAAGTTCATCCTCCACAGGAGTCATTTTCTCTGGGGAAACTGATCTCTGCTGTCTGGAGTACACTTGTAATTCTGGCAGGTCTCACCGGTGTTCCCTCTAAACTGAGTTAGTGTGAGCTAGTTCAGTTTTTTAGCTTCCGGCTCGCACATTTTTGTCTCAGCTCAGGAAGGATGGCTCCAGAGCAAACTAATTTATGCGGTACCCAAATTGCTCGCTCACAACTTTAATGCCAGTAGTTAAAAAGTGGAATTTTTTGCTCACAAGACTCCGCAGCCTAGAGGGAGCATTGGGCCTCACCTGGAGGTTGGGAATCCTACAAGTCCAACATGGTCCATAAGTCCAACATACAGAAATGATATTCCATCCCCTCCAACGCTTAACATCATATATGCTCACAGCAGCCTCACTCACCATCGCAACTATCTGGAATTCAGACAAACCACCAGCAGTGGAGGAATGGAGAAACAAAATATGGGAATTCTTCATCATGGAGAAAATAACCAATGTAGCAGACACCCCTCGAACATCATCGTGCACAACACACTCCAAATTCGTAAAGACCTGGTTCCCATACTTGCAATTCATGGCAGAAAATGATCTCCTGCCACAAAATCCGAACTTTGCATCATGGCTTCACTTTTAACTAAGTTATTGTAATGTACTCCGCCATTACCACATGCGCGACCGTTGGGCCATGCGGTCTAGCAAAGCCTGAAGCTTCGCTCTAAGAGAACAATAGAACAGCGGATCCTAGCCTGCACCTATCAGAGGGCCAGGTCCTCAGCCGAGAGCCTATGGGACTCTCGGCTACTGTAAATAGCCTATAGGGAAATAGGGGTGTGTTTTGGTGGTGGGTTTGCTGTGCATATATACCGGCCTGCGAGCAGGCTTACTTTGTCTTGTTCCTGCTTTAATAAAGTACTCTTGCTGAAATCACTCCACGTTTCTGAGTACTTTTCAGTTATACTCCTGAATCTTTGACACCACAGCACACTAAATGACCCCGGATATTCAGGTTCATGCTCATGTTCCTGTCCATACCAGTATATAGTACTCTCAGGCAACACACAAGTGATACATTCTTGTTGTATTATTATCCCTTCTGTTCTGAAGCTTATGTTATTTATTTATTTTATTTATTTCATTCCATTTATATCCTGCCCTCCCTGCACGCAGGCTCAGGGCAGCTTACAAGGCACAAAGTGCAATAAAAACAAACAGATTAAAACAACTGAAGCTAAAATGCACAACTAACAGGATACATGAAAGACTGAAATTACACACTCCCCATTGCATATCAGGAGGAGGTCAGAAGATCAAAAGGGGCGGACGCCATGGGCCGTGATGTTCCAGTTACTCCATCGGCCCAACCCGGCGGTCCTGCTCCGCAGTTACGCGGTGGTGGTAGTGGCGGCAGTGGCTCCTATTCAAAAGCCTGGCGGAAGAGCTCCGTCTAGCAGGTCCTGCGGAACTGTAAAAGGTCCCGCAGAGCCCTGATCTCCTCCAGGAGCTCATTCCACCAGGTAGGAACCGCCACCGAAAAGGAACTGGCCCTTGTGGTAGCTAGCCTGGCCACTTTAAGGCCCGAGGTCACTAGGCGGTGTTGTGACCCCGACCGAAATGCTCTTTGGGGCCTATATGGGGAAACGTGGTCCCTCAGGTATGCCGGACCCTGGTATCCTATCCCTCTTGTTACTGTGATACAATTCTGCATTGTATGTTGTTTAGATGTTGAAATTCTTTTGTTTGCACTCAAACTTAAATAAAATTATTAAAATAAAAAAAAATAATGATATTCCAGTACAGAATTTGGCCCTGTCTTCTTTGAAGTGCGGGATCACTCTTTGCTATGATACCCTCACAGGATCTTCTGAGCCAGTTGCTAAGGGAAGCTGGGAACACACAAGCTGAGGTGACATCAGAGCTGTCCGTAGGGTAGGGTGAATTGGGGCCATGGCGGGGCATGCTTTGGGAGAACCCTGTGCTCCCCCAAAGGAGCCAGTCACTTTGGTAGCGGTGTCTGAGTGGGCCCCTCCATTAGCATTCCCAGCTCCGGGTTGACAAATTCTTGGAGATATGGAAGCTGGAGCTTGGGTTGGTGGAGCTTGGGGAAGGGAGGGAACTCAGGAGGGCCTGATGTCACAGGATCCACTATCCAAAGGAGCCATTTTCCCCAAGGGAACTGATCTCTGTAGTCTGGAGAAGAGTTGGAATTCTGGGAGATCCCTAGGCTCCAGCTGGGTGGCAAACCTACCCACCATACAAGGGATAAGCGGTGGGTTGGGAGAGCGGAAACACATGGTACTGTGAGTTTTCAGCTCTCAGCAACAGGCACTGATGATCACCAGGGTAGCTGGGGCTCTAAACCATCCAACTTCGATCCAGAGGAAATAGAAGAAGCAGAAGGAGAAGAAGGAGGAGAAGAGGAGGAGGAGGAGATTGGATTTATACCCTGCCCTTCACTACCCAAAGGGGTCCCAGAGCATTACAAACTCCTTTCCCTTCCCCCCCTCCACAACAGACACCCTGTGAGGTAGGTGGGGCTGAGAGAGCTCTGACAGAAACTGCCCCTTTTCAAGAACAGCTCTGAAAGAACTTATGACTAGGCTTGCCAAGTCCCCCCGGGGGGCAAGGAAACCCCCGCCCCAGAGGCCCGCTCCCCGCAACCAGTGGATCGGGCCGCAGGGGGAACCCCACCCCCAAAGCACGTCTTCCAGAAGTGACGCGACCACACCGGGCATGCTGGGGGCGGGGCCATGATAATCCGAGGGAAAACTCTATGGTTTTCCCTCGGATGGTCGTGGCCCCGCCCCCAGCGTGCCCGGCGTGGTCGCGTCACTGCCGGGTGATGTGGTTGCGGCGCACGCGCGCTTCGCACTCCCGGAGCGGCACTGGAGTCCCCCGTTCCAGCGTCGCTCGGACTTGGGAACCCTACTTATGACTGACCCAAAGTCATCCAGCAGGTGCAAGTGGAGGAGTGGGGAATCAATCCTGGTTCTCCCAGATTAGAGTCCACGCACTTAACCACTACACCAAACTGGCTACACCAAAAAAGCATCCTTCCTTGATTTTGTCTTATCAAGTGCAGGGTCAACGGCTCACCAAATTAAATTTCATTTCCTAAAGCTACCATTTAAATGATGAGTCCTCAGTGTGGTGCCTGCCAACACTTTTCCTGGCACCCGCCAAGTGTTGTCAGAGCATGGGCGGGGTCAGGTGGGGCTTTTGCCCAGCAAGGCTCCGTAGTCTGAAGATCTGAACCAATTCCTGAAGATCTCCAGGCCCCACCTCAACGTTGGCCGTCCCATGAGTGACATTTGGCTTATTAGGTTCTCTGAAGTTATGTAGGTTTGGTGTAGATACTGCAAGCTAAAACCAGTTTCATATTCTACCCCACATTGCTAATTTAGGAACAGTAAAGTGGCCCACCGTCTTAAATTGTGGGACTCTACACTGTCTAGGGTTGCAAAATTCGTTTGGTCTTGCGGCTGGGGGCTCCCGGACGGCGTCCCCAGTGCGCCGCATGCACGTCACCCGTATGTGAAGTGATGACGCTGGGCACGCTGGGGGCGGGGCCACAGCCATTTGAGGAGAAAACTCTATGATTTCCCCTCAAATGGCTGTGGCCCCACCCCCAGCGTGCCTGGCATCATCACGTCACATCCGGGTGACGTGCACGCCAGGGTGGGGTTTCCCCCAGGGCCCGATTCTGTGGTGGTGGAAATCGGGCCTCCAAAGCGGGGGGAAATTTGCCCCCCGGGGGGAATTGGCAGCCCTAACACTGTTGAGGGGAGAGACGGAATTTTTCTAGGGATGTAGCCAGGATTATTAAAGTCAGGGGGCATTTTAAAAAGTTGGGGGGGCATGGGGAAGGCGGGAGGGAGCCACACACTGCCACTGCTGCTGCCACAGTGGCCATTGCCACACCGCAATTCACAACACAGATGAAAACCAGGAGACGGGGGTGCTGGATTGGCCCCCCACCCCACCCTGCTGTCACCACTTTGCTTCCTTCCTGTGCCTCGTCTGACAGTGTCCCATCCGGCAGCAGGGGAATGGAGAGCAGGGCTGGCTGGTGAGGTTGCGGGGTGAGGGCAGAGGCAGGATCCCAGCAGGCAGTCTCAGCTCCAGTAGGCAGACTCTAAGAGGGTAATGGTGCAGTGTGGCTGCACACCACAGCACAAAAAAAACGTAAAGTAAGAATTTTGGGGGTGGCTGGGCTGGATGGTAAGTCGGGGGGCTTGGTGGTAAGTCAGGGGGCCAGGCCCCAAGAGGCCCCACTGTAGCTACAGGCCTGGATCTCTCTCACACGGACACAAATTGTGTGTAATCATAGGCCTGCAGTTCAATGACTGGCACTTCTGAGTTGCAGTCATAGATCTGTGTCTTATTTCCAGAGGAGCAAACTCTGACATGATGCCCAGGTCCCACTTCAGACAGGCAATAGAAGGGCAACAAAGAGGGCAGACAGACGGGATCTGGAAGAAACAGCAGCCAGTGGAAGCAATTTCCTCCCCCGGATGAATGTCAGAGCTGTTCTTCCCGCTCTAAGCAGGAAATAAGATATGACTTCAGCCTTGAAGAGTGAATAGCTAGCGTGCACGGTAATACTTTAGAAGGAAAGAATTGATGGACGTGATCGCAGGCCGGGTTAAGGAGGCAGACGCCTGCAGACGGGCAGCGCCAATAATGAGGAGACGCTCAGCAAAGTTGCAGGCAGGAAAGAATCAGAACAGACAGCGAAATAACTCATCTGCAGGATATGACCAGTCAGATGATGGATAGGAGGGTATGCAGCAGAGATTGCCACCCTGATCTGGCTAAGCAGAGATAACAGGCTCACCTGTTGAAGCTCTGACCTCAGTATCCCCAAGGCTCCATCCCACATCAATCTGAAGACGGTTTCTGAAGTTTCATATCTTCCCGTAGATCCCGGCTGGCTCGAGACCCTGCGTCATGCAATGCAGAGTGGTTCAGTGGTAGAGCCTCTGCTTGGCATGCAGAAGGTCCCAGGTTCAATCCCTGGCATCTCAAGGAACAGGTAGTAGGTGATGCGGAAGACCTCGACCTGAGACCCTGGAGAGCCACTGCCAGTCTGAGTAGACAATACTGACCTTGCTGGACCTGATTCAGTACAAGGCAGCTTCATGATTTCTTGTGCTCTTTTGCTTGGTTTGATTATGGGCATTCACTCGCCTTGGTTTCTCACTCTTCACAGCATTGGGATAGGAAGCCCTGATCCAGAAACAAGTTTGCTCAGGCTGAAGAAGAGATTGGATGTATACCCCACCCTTCACTACCCAAAGGCGTCTCAGAGCGGCTTACAATCTCCTTTCCCTTCCCTTCCCCACAACAGACACCCTGTGAGCAATGTTCCATCTAAGCTGAGGAGTCTTGTGAGCAAAAATTCTACTTTGTGAGCTACTAGCATTAAAGTTCTGAGCGAGCGATTTGGCTACTGCATGAATCAGTTTGCTCTGGAGCCCATCCTTCCTGAGCTACGTCAAAAATATGTGAGCCGGAGGCTTAAAAAAAACTGTGAGCTAGCTCACACTAACTCAGCATAGAGGGAACACTGCCTGTGAGGTAGGTGGGGCTGAGAGAGCTCTGAGAGAACTGCTCATGAGAGAACAGTTCTGAAATAACTTGTAACTGACCCAAGGTCACGCCAGCAGCTGCATGTGGAAGAGTGGGGAATCAAACCCGGCTCTCCCACATTAGAGTCCGTGCTCCTAATCCACTTCTGGTGTCTGTGGGTTCAACCTCAGTTCCCGGTTTCCGCTCTGCATCACTCTCAACGCCTCTTTTCCTTCTTTACGTTTCAGACCAAAGACTCGCTCACCACACTGAATCTCCCACGTAAAATAGACCTGCTTCTCAGTGTTATTTGTGCCTCGTAAAACAGCTTTAAACAATTTGCGTACACAAATGACCCACTTTGTTCATATTAACTATGGTGTCAATTGGGTACAGAATTGCACATGCAGTTATTTATCTATTGGTAAGAACATAAGAACATAAGAGAAGCCAATGTCAGATCAGGCCAAAGGCCCATCCAGTCCAACACTCTGTATCACACAGTGGCCAAAATACCAGGTGCCACCAGGAGGTCCAGCAGTGGGGCACTGGATTTTCCCTGGTGTCTTTTAACTCCGCTTCTACGGCAGAGCAGAATGGGTTGCTGACGGCTGTGGGGCGCTTCCCAGATGTTGTTGTCTGATTGCGCCCTTTAAATCCGTCTGAATTCCCAGGTCCAACCTGGAGGTTGGCATCACTGTTCTCTGGATCCCACCCTGTGTGTGTATTAGTTTTGTTTTTATGGTGTACCTGCTGCTTATAAGGCAATTGTTGTGGTAATGTTGGGGGGGGGATGCAAAGATAATTGTCTAAAAATGCAATATTTCCCTTCAATTATCTTGTCTAGTTATCCGTTTGAAAAGCGCAGTCAGTGTTTACGTACGGTGTAAGTTAATGGCAAGCTAATGAACAATCCGAAACGATTACTGAATGAAAATGTTTTCCGCCCTGAACATATGCTCAAAGTATGCATAATTTGCTCCACAATGTCTTTCCCTCTCATTTGCATGTTAGACAAGATCGTTCCATTAGCACTTTGTGCTCTGCTGTGCTTTTATCTGAAGTGTGGAAGATGTGCTGGTTTATTAGCATGATTTCATTGACGTAATACAAACCCACGGATGGGGCTTCGGCAGTGGTAGAAGGGGAAGGCTTGGGAGGATAGACACAGAGCACAGTACACTTTGGAATTCTGACACAGAGTTGTGGGCGTAACCACAAAATGGCTGCCACAGGAGGCTTAGCAACTACAAAATGGCTGCCACAGGAGGCAAAGCCAATCACAAAATGTCAGGAAGTGAGGTTATGTATAACTCTGATAGTAACTCTTCAACATTTCAGGTAGAGGAGCCTCTCACAGGAGGCCTTCTCTAAATGAACATTTCTTGTTTACTCTGCACAGCCGGTCCGATCTCCAGTGGCCACTCAGAAGTCCTGCTGTGCAAAAGTCCTACCAGGCTCTGCCCTAGGGTTGCCAACCTCCAGGTGGGGCCTGAGGATCTCCTACTTTTACAACTGATCTCCAGCTGACAGAGATCAGCTCCCCTGGAGAAAATGGCTGCTTTGAAGGGTGGACTCTATGGCACTGTACCATGCTGAGGCCCCCTCCCCCCCCAACCCCACCCTCTCCTGGCCCCACCCCCAAAGTCTCCAGGTATTTTCCAACCCAGACTTGGCAACCCTACTCTGCCCGCTTTCTAAAAACACAGGGCAGGCACCAGGAAAAGTATTGGTGGTCACCACGTTGGGGACACCTGCTACACAGGATACCAAACAAATGGGGTAAAATTCCTCCTTGGTTGCAACTTTTTCTGACAGAATGCGCAGAGAAGTGTCTCTCTAAGACTGTCCTTTTAAGACTGTCCCTGACCCTGACATTCTAGCCTGCGCGTGCCTTTTGAACTCTGACAAGGGTTGGTGGGCCCAACCACAAAATGGCTACTGCAGGAGGTGAAGCCAACAGCAGAATGTCAGGGAGTGAGTTGATTTATAAGACCCGTACCTTGCTAATAGAACATCTTTCTTATGGCCAGTTTTTCTTCAGCCTACCCTTGCACCAGCCCTGTCCCACCTTTCTGGCCAGGCTGCCTCAGGACCTGTCTGCCCGGCTCCCTCACCAGGGCCCATGCAAGCCTGTTGCAACCCGGTGGTGGAAGAAGTTCACCCGGGTGTTGGCGGCAGCCTAGGCTTGCCAAGTCCCCCTGGGGGGCGGGGAAACCCCCGCCCCAGAGGCCCGTTCCCCGCCTTTGGCAGATCGGGCCCCGGGGGGAGCCCCACCCCCAAAGCACGTGACGTGCACGTCACCTGGAAGTGACGCGACCACGCCGGGCATGCTGGGGGCGGGGCCACGGTCATCCGAGGGAAAACTTTATGGTACTTAGTCAACGTCGTCTCCAGATTATATAACAATGCCCGGAATCCATTTAGAAGCTTAGCGGTATATTTGCGCCTGAACATTTACTGAGATCAGCGTCCTATCTGAATGTAGTATTCCTTATGACTTGTTGTCAAGGACTTCATGAATACAGAGAGCTTTTGTGCCACCCTAATATCTCCTGAGGAAGATCCAATTTTGAAACGTTGTTATATAATCCGGAGACGACGTTGATGATGTACCTTTGCACAAGGATTTCCTTATGATTTATTAATGATGTTGTAGAGCTTTAGATTATAATACGTAGGAAGCTTTTTCTTTGCAAGTCTTGGTGGCTGCTTGATTTGTGGGTCAGACTTTCACGACAGTTGTCTCTATACTTTTATTTTCATGTAAGACACCCTGAGCCTGCCTCGGCGGGGAAGGCGGGGTATAAATTGGAAAAAATAAATAAATTCAGAGAGGTGGCTGAATAAAGCCTGCCCCCGCCTCCCAACTGCTGGTATTCCAGGGTGGTCTCCCATCCAAGTACTTGCCAGAGTTGACCCTGCTCAGCTTCCGAGATTTGACAAGATCGGGCTGGTCTGGGCTCTCCAAGGCAGGGCTGTTTCCCACCTATCTTAAGAGGCTCCAAGTTGACTATGGAACCCCAGGAGAAGCTAATGAGTATTGGAGCACCGATAATTTATTTTACGAATCTTATTTAACTGTAGTATTCTGTATTATCGTATTTTATACTGTTTTTATTGTTACACTCTGGCATTTATGCCTTTGTTAGCCGCCCTGAGCCTTCGGGGAGGGCGGGATACAAATCCAAAAAAATAAATAAATAATGAAAGACATCACAGTAATGAAAGACATCACAGCCAGTTTGGTGTAGTGGTTAAGTGCGCGGACTCTAATCTGGGAGAACCGGGTTTGATTCCCCACTCCTCCACTTGCAGCTGCTGATGTGACCTTGGGTCAGTCACAAGCTCTGGCACAGCTGTTCCTGAAAGAGCAGTTTGT
>NW_015171516.1:470787-538336 GCF_001447785.1 Gekko japonicus
CTCCTCCTCCTCCTCCTCCTCCTCTTCTTCTTCTTCTTCTTCTTCTTCTTCTTCTTCTTCTTCTTCTTCTTCTTCTTCTTCTTCTTCTTCTTCTTCTTTTTTCTTCCGAATGTGAAACACGACAGAAGAGGGAAGTGGAAAACGCAGGCAGGCCAGCAGGTAGACTGGATTAGGACAGAATAATTTACAAAGGATGAATAAAAAAGTATTTTAACATGTCGTTAAGGATTGTCAACAGCAATCCAGGAAGGGTATGGGAAGGGAAGGGAGACCTTCACCCACAGATTTATGGGATATTATAATACTATAACAGCAATGCTATGGAAATCTGGCGGGGGACACCTAATCTGGACTTTTGCTGACCAATTTAAATATATATATTTTTGGAGCACCTACTTTTATTGTTACTCTTTTCGAACTCTTCCCCCCCCCCAATATCTGTTTTATAATGTTTAGAGATTAATGTATTCTTTAATGCCGACCTGTGGTGTGAGATATATCACTAACGTGTGCTATTCCTTTGCATAGATGTGGATACAATTTACTGGCAATTGCTCTGCGCTGCTCTCGGGGAACGTAAGTTCTGGAATGCTACTTTTCGAATGCAGAACGTCCAGCCACCTCTATTAACCACACCACAGTGATCTGTGATTTTTCCATTCCCAGAGTGAAAATTATATATTTGCTGCTGCAGATTGGTACGCCCAACAGGTAACAGGTTTGCAAATTGTTTTTGTTGATACATTGCTACGAGAAATTATGTAATGCGCAAGATGTACACTTGAGCCGATGGCACAGCAGGGATTCAGATCTTCGTTGGGCTGGTGGCTGAGAATGGGGAATGAATTCTGTGCATTAACAACCCGAGAGCTTCACTGCTGTATGGAAATCACCCAAAAGGTGGGGGCCCCCCCCAAAATGGAACATCAGCGAACATTCAGTGTGTGAAAGCTAAAGAAAAGGTTTCAAATAATTTCAGGCAGGACTTAAACAAGAAAAAAGAAGCAGCAGCATGGCAGATTGAGTCTTGTATTACTTGTGCAGCTCAATCCTTAGCGTGTTTATTTAGATGTAAGTCTCACTACATTCAATGGGATTGGGCATGCAATGAAATTAATGAGCAGTTGGCTTAGAACAGATAAAAGGAAGTACTTCTTCACCCAAAGAGGAATTAACATGTGGAATTCACTGGTGGAGAAAGTGGTGGTGGCTACAAGCATAGACAGCTTCAAGAGGTGTTTGGATAAACATAGGGAGAAAAGGTCCATCAGTGGCTATTAGCCACAAGGTATAGAGGGAACATATCTGGGGCAGTGATGCTCTGTCTTCTTGGTGCTGGGCAGGGACCTGTGGGAGGGCTTCTGGAGTTCTGGCCCCACTGGTGAACCTCCTGATAGCACCTGGGTTTTGGCCACTGTGTGACACAGCGTGTTGGACTGGATGGGCCATTGGCCTGATCCAGCATGGCTTCTCTTGTGTTCTTATTGATTCTGTGTAAGTGAATTTAGCATTACAGCTTTAAATGTGGTTGTAATGTGTGACTAGGAAGGAAAGGCGGCATGGTATAGTCCAATTGCATCAGATCTCAGACTCTAAGCTGAGTCAGTGCTTGGATGGGAGACCACCAAGGAAGACTCTGCAGAGGAAGACAATGGCAAACCCCTCTGCTTCTCCCTTGCCTAGAAAGCCCCTTGCTCGGGTTGCCATAAATCTGCTGCGATTTGATAGTACTTTACACACATGATGGATGACTGCCCTTTAATTCAAGAGATCCCGTTCATGCTCACCGTTTCGTAGAAGCAGAGCCTCTCCCATTTCGTAAAGGCTCAGAAGTGGAACATTCCCCAACAATGCAGAGAATCAGGACTGCTCCGAAGGGCTGGTGTTTTAGACATTGGGCCACCAACAGCCCTGTGCATCATGGCTGGTGAGTACAAACATGAAACTGCTTTCCTTTTCTTGCTGTGAAGTCACAGCTGACTTATAGTGACCCCATAGGGCTTTAAGAGACATTCAACAGTGGTTTGCCATAGCTGCCTTCAGTGTAGAGATGCTGGTATTCTATGTTGGTCTCCCATCCAATTACTGACCAGGGCAGACCCTGCTTAGCTTCTGAAATCTGACAAGATCAGGCTAACCTGGGCTAACCAGGTCAGGGCGGAAAGTATATCCTCAAAAGTAATCGAATGCACCCAGGGCTATTTTTGGGCAGGAACGCACAGGAACGGAGTTCCGGCTGGCTCCTGAGTTGGCCACGCTCAGCAGGAACTCATTAGCATAATAGGCCACACCCAACAGCAGGAACTCATTAGGATTGGCTACGTTAGGGGTGTGTGGCTTAACATGCAAAGGAGTTCCTGCTACCAAAAAAAGCCCTGGGTTTTGACAACAAACAAGGTAAACAGAATAAGAAGCAAAAGGTGGGTGTGGCTGGATGAGCACACTTCTGGTAACATGGGGGTGCGGCCTAATGTGCTAATGAGCCGTGTCATCAGGGGTGTGGCCTAATATACTAATGAGTTTCTGCTGTTGGGTGTGGCCTATTTTCTACAAAAAGAGCCCTGCATGCACCTCATGTTTTTAATTCACATTTTTAATTCTGGTCCTTTATTTGCACACAAAATAAAAGCGCAATGCCTACTTTACGATTCAGAAAACTCACCTCCAAAGCAAAGTCCTAAATGTCGCCTCCATTTTTTGGAACAGAAGCCATTTCCTTTATGCCTCGCTGTGTTGTTTCTCTAGGAAAAGCTTCTAATGCTGTAACACAACAAGGGATTTGAGTTGGCGGATGTTTGTGTTGATACATGGGTACCGCTCACAACAGAAAAGCGCCAGAGAGGAGAAAGACTCATGTAGACTTCAGCTTTTTAATTATAGTGTTGCTTAAAAAAAAAAAGAATTTATTGAGCCTAAAGTCATGTTTAAGAAGAAGATGAAAAGTTGGATTTATACCCTGCCATTCACTTGGAGTCCCAGAGTGGCTTACAATCATCTTCCTTTCCTCTCCCCACAACAGATACCCTGTGAGATAGCAACTCTATTGTCGATTGCTAAGATAAGAATAGCAAAAAAATGGAGAAAGGCAACAGGTCCCTTTTTAACGGACTGGCACAATGCTATATGGACTCATTTTGTTTTAGGAAAATTAGACTAATCCTCGGGTCGGCAGAACTTAAATGCCTATTATAAAAAATTTCAAGCGGTCTGGTTTCTAATCATTCAGTTTCTTCAAGAAAAGGAAATTATTGTCATCCAATCTTTTCTTTCGTGACCGACTGTATTTTTAAAGAAGGCTTTTAGAAAATATAAGCATATTTGCGTAGTTTCTAGCAGGGCTATTTTTGGGCAGGAACGCGCAGGAACGAAGTTCTGGCTGGCTCCCAAGTTGGCCACACCCAGTAGGAACTCATTAGCATAATAGGCCACACCCAACAGCCGAAACTCATTAGGATTGGCTACAATTAGGAGTGTGTGGCCTAACATGCAAAGGAGTTCCTGCTAAAAAAAAGCCCTGGGTTTTGTCAACAAAGGTAAAGAGAATAAGAAGCAAAAGTTGGGTGTGGCTGGATGACCACACTTTTGGTAATATGGGGGTGTGGTCTAATATGCTAATGAGCTGTGATGGCAGGGGTGTGGCCTAATATGCTAATGAGTTCCTGCTGTTGGGTATGGCCTATTATGCTAATAGGTTCCTGCTGGGCTTTTTCTACAAAAAAAAGCCCTGTTCTTAGGTAAGTTTAATTGTGGGATTTGTTTTATCACTCTGGTGTCAGCTTTTTGTATTGTTTGTATTTTCACACTGGTTTTATTCAATGTATTGTTTTTGTTTCATACTTTAATAAAAAAAATTAAAAGGAAACTTGCTTGATTGGGGTTCAAGACAGGCCAAATTCCAAATCACTTGGCTGTATCTCCTCAGAACAGAGATTTAGGTTCACATAAGGTTGCCTGGCAACTGGAGGGAGGGTTGGGGGCAGGGGCATGGGGCCACAACATCATCAGTGCTGCTACATTACTTAGGGTCGTCATGGGGAGGATTTACCAGGAATGAGAGGGAGGCCCAGGCGGGGCCGGAAGTGAGGTCATCACGTTGGTGATGTCACAACGATGTTCTGGTATATGGGTAAAAAGTCTATGGTAAAAATGGTTTCTACCATAGAGTTTTTGCCCTCCCACCTTCTCCTGATAAGCACCCCACTGGCCAGCTGATTGGCATTGGGGGGGCAGGGCCTGGTAGTGGGGGATCCCCCTCCTTCACCGGGGGGGGGGGGCTGGAACCCTAATGTAACTTCTGGGGACTCTCTTGAAACTCTATGGTATTGCAGTGGTAGCAAGTCCAAAACCAGGAATCTCTGGATACTCTATGGTACTGGAGTGGCAGCAGGCAGCCAGGACTCCAAAACTGGGAAGCTCTTATTTTAAAAATGTATGTATTTATTTGTTTTATTGAATTTGTAGCCCTCCCTCCCCACGACTGCATTAAAACAGTACAATAAAATGACACCAACTTTATTATGAAGCCCGTTCGCTTGTACATTTGTGCACGAATGAATGGCAGGCGGTTGATTTAAACAAAAAATGTACTTCTGGACCACGTCCTGGAGGATTAACGTGCCATGCAGAAGCACAGAAGTTGGCTATCTCTTGTCCAGTGTTCCCTTTAGGCTGAGTTAGTGTGAGCTAGCTCACAGTTTTTTAGCCTCTAGCTCATGCATTTTTGACTTGGCTCAGGAAGGATGGGGCTCCAGAGCAAACTCATTTATGCACCAGCCAAATCGCTCGCTCACAACTTTGATGTCAGTAGCTCACAAAGTAGAATTTTCCTCACAAGACTCCACAGCTTAGAGGGAGCATTTGTCTATATGATTCCCCACCACCACCATTTCTAAATTTTTCATCCTAGGAAATCCACTAGCTTAGTTATTTCTCATTTGCACTTGAAAGTAAAAAGGATTTACTCTTTTCTTCTTCTTTTTTTAGCCATTCATATTTTGCCAGCCGGATCATGTTAAGATGCTTTTTATTCTGACCATGAGTTTTGACTGCTAGAAATTAAAAATATGTCGCTGACATTTGGCCATGACTGAAAAGAAGAGTATAAATAACTCTCCCTGCAAAATCAGTTGTTGGGAACGAGCAAGGCACAGCTTCGGAGTCATTCAACATCTCCACTCCAGCTTCTTCCAGCAGGGGTTCCCAGCCTTTTGACCCCGCGGGCTCCTTTGGGATTCTGACACAGCATTGTGGGTGCAGACACAAAATGGCTGCCACAGGGGGTAGAGTCAAGCACAAAATGGCTGCCATGAGCAGTAGAGTCAACCACAAAACGGCTGCCACAGGCCGTACAGCCAGCCACAATATGGCTCCCACAGCTGACCTTCAGTCACATAGTGAAGATCCTTGTGCTGTGGTGGCAGCTGCTGCCAAATCAACATTTAAAAATTGGCACAATCAAATCTCTAGTGGCCAATCAAAAGCCTTTCTGGGCAAAAGCCCTGCTTGGTCCCACCCACTGTCAGATACAGCAAAAGGAGGGAAAGGAAAGGAATTTCCCCAAAGTTCAGATCTGCTTCTTGTACGAAGACAGCTCCAGGTTCCAGTTTCATAGATACGTAGGGTTGCCAGCCTCCAGGTGGGGCCTGGAGATCTCCTAGTTTTACAACTGATCTCCAGCTGACAGAGGTCAGCTTTCCTGGAGAAAATGGCTGCTTTGAATGGTGTACTCTATAGCATTGTACCATGCTGAGGCCCCTCCCCTAGGGTTGCCAAATCTAAATCGCCCGGGAGCGGGGGGCTCCCGGACGATGTCGGGGTTGTGCGCGCGTGGCCCCGCCCCCAGCGTGCGACGTCACTTCCGGGTGACACGCACGCGGGGGTGGGGTTTTCCCCGGGCCCCGATTCCGGCGCGCCGGAAATTGGGGCTTTGAAGCGGGGGATTCCCCGCCCCCCGGCTGCATTTGGCAGCCCTCCCCTCCCCAAACCTCACCCTCTCTTAGGGTTGCCAAGTCCGAATTTCGCCACAGCGGGGGACTCCTGGCTGGCGTCTGGAGCGCGTGCACGAGCTGCATCCACGTCACTCGGAAGGGACGTAACCACGCTGGGAACGCTGGGGGCGGGGCCACGACCATCCAAGGAAAAACTTCTGGGTGACGTGCATGTTGGGGTGAGGTTCCCCCTGGGGCCCGATCCGCCGCTGGCGGGGAACGGGCCTCTGGGGCGGGGTTTCCCCGCCCCCCGAGGGGACTTGGCAAGCCTACCCTTTCTTGGATCCACCCCCAAAGTCTCCAGGTATTTCCCAACCCAAACCTGGCAACCCTAGATCTCAACCTGGCTTTTGTCTCCTCAAAGGAGAGCTCAAAGTCATGAAGCAGAAATGGGATTTTTTTTTTATTAAAAAGAAAGAACAAAAAACTTAATTTTGACTCAGATATCTGAAACTGAGCAACAGGAGAGAGAGAGATAAAAAACAAAGAAGCAATGCCAGTGCTATTTTTGTTCCTTATTCAGTGGCCTCAGGTAAGTAAAAACCTCCCTCACACACCTCACTGGGTTGTCATGAGGACAGAACAGGATTAGGGTCGAAAGGAGTTTTTTCTTCTCATGTTGGAGTCTGTGCATTTAAAAGAGGAGAACTTTGCACTGAGTGCCTAAGCAACCAGTTGAAATAGGATTACCTCAAGAAATCCCTCCCAAAGTAGCTTAGAGGGACGATGCGACACAAAGATTGTAACTAAAATAAACCGGAGGGCTGGCTAGACTTCTTCACGTCAAATATAGAGGCTCTTGAGATAAGAGGTAGGAAACAGAACAATATTCTGTTCGGAGATGCTCGATCCCATTGGGCTGCCAACCTCCAGGTGGTGGCTGGAGATCTCCTGGGATTTCCGCTGATCCCCAGGGTGACACAGGTCAAGTTCACCTGGAGAAAACGGCTGCTTTGGAAGGTAGACTCTATGGCATTGTGTCCTGCTGAGGTCCCGCCCCTCCCCAAACCCAACTTTGCTCAGGCGGTGTTAAGTCGCTCACTTAACAAAGCAGTCGGAGAGTGATTCAGCAAGAACACAACTTTATTCTTCAACTCGAACACAACTCCAACACGGATCAACATCTGATAGCCAGAACAGCCTTTACATTGCAGCTGTCCTGCTTTTAAACATTCCCGGCTAATGTAGCCACACCCACTGTACAAATATCAACCTATGAGGTTGCAGAGATAAGGTCCAATCACATTAGTTCTTGCTCAGGGAGCTTGCTTGAAGTGATTGGCTTGTTACTTCCTGGGCTAGCGATACGATTGGATGGATTTGGATCCTAGCCCAGGACGAAGCTTTACATCACAGTTCAGTTAGATGTTTCACAACATGTTATGCATTCAAGGCAGCTTTGAATACACTACAGGCGGCACCCCCAAAATCTCCAGGTATTTCCCAACCCAGAGTTGGCAAACCTAGGATCCCTCAGATGGCAGAGTCAGCTGAAATTAAATCTAGCAAAGACCGAGGTCCTGTATCTGAGCCGTGGGTGGTGGTGGTGGTGATTGGGAATCCGTCTTCTTGCCCCGGGTGATGTGCCATTGACGCTGGCCCCAAGAGTGAGAAGCCTAGAGGTGATCCCGGATGCCTCACTGTCTATGGAGGCCCAGCTCACTAACATTGCCAGATCAGCCTTTTTACCATCTTCGGCTGGTTAGGCAACTGGTTCCCTATCTCTCCTCCTGGGACTTAGCTACAGTGGCCCATGCAACGGTCACTTCCAGGCTGGATTACTGTAACTCGCTCTACACGGGGCTGTCCTTGAATCTGACCCGGAAACTGCAGCTAGTGTAAAATGTGGTGGTGCGCCTGCTGGCGGCAACATCTGTGCGTGCGCACATTCAGCTGGCGCTGCACCGATTGCACTGGCTGCCAATTGAGTACTGGATCCAGTTCAAGGTTTTGGTATTGACCTTCAAAGCCCTATGCGGCAAGGGACGAAGAAGAAGAAGAAGAAGAAGAAGAAGAAGAAGAAGAAGAAGAAAAAGAGGAGGAGGAGGAGGAGGAGAAGGAGATTGGATTTAACTTTAAATGGATCATTCCCCTGTTGGTATTATATTTTACTCAGCCCTTAGAGGAAGGACTGTGGCTCAGTGGCAGAACATCTTTTTGGCATGCAGAAAATCCCAGGTTCAATCCCCGGCATCTCCAGTTAAAAGGATCAGGTAGCAGGTGATGTGAAAGACCTCCGCCTGAGATCCTGGGGAGCTGCTGCAAGAGGGAGGAGGAGGAGGAGGAGATTGGATTTATACCCTTCCCTTCACTACCCAAAGGAGTCTCAGAGTGGCTTACAAACGCCTTTCTCTCCCCCTCCCCTGAGAGAGCTCTGACAGAAACTGTTCTTTTTCAAGAACAGCTCTTGTCAGAACTACGGCTTGCCCAAGGTCATCCAGCAGGTGCAAGTGGAGGAGTGGGGAATCAAACCCGGTTCTCCCAGATTAGAGTCCACGCACTTCACCACTACACCAAACCACTACGCCAACATACCTACGGGACCTTTTCTCCCTGTATGTGCCTCGGAGAGCCTTGTGCTCTGCAGATTGACACCTGATGGTAGTCCTCGGCCCGAAAGATGTCTGCCTAGCTTCAACCAGGGCCACAGCATTTTCTGCCCTGTCCCCGGCCTGGTAGAACATGTTCCCACCTGAGATAGGGTTGCCAAGTGGAACTTACCTTGGCGGCAGGGGACTCCCGGGTGGATCCCAGAGCGCGCGCGCGCCGCACACACATCACCAGGAAGTGACGTTATGACGCCGGGCACGCTGGGGGCGGGGCCACAATCATACAAGGGAAAACCATAGTTTTCCCTTGTATGGCCGTGGCCCCGCCCTCGGTGTGCCCGTGTCACTTCCAGGTGATGCGCACGTCGGAAAGGAGTTCCCCCCGGGGCCCGATCTGGCGGCGCCGGGGAACGGGCCTCTGGGGCGGGGGTTTCCCCGCCTCCTGGGGGGACTTGGGATCCCTAATGGAGCTGTTCTGCCAGGCCTTTGGCTGAGATGTCAGACGTCCAACCATCTCAGCCTCCTTGCTCATACTGCCCTACTTAATGGCCCTATGATGCTAAAGAGATCTGCACAGCATCTTCCAGCGAATTGGATGTCTTATCAGCCATCTAGCCGGCACCCACGCAGGAGACACTCTGGACTACCACGAACCAGTCTGCCATCTTATTCTGAACTGGTTTTAAACTGGATTTACATTGCATATTTGAATATCATTCTTACTGTGAAATGACCTAATGGGACCCGCCCTGGGATGTAAATCAAATTAATAAATGCACTGTTTGCTTGCATTCTATATCTCTGCATATGTTCCCGAATATGGAAAACAGCTGCTTGCCTGAGGTGTGCTTTCATGTGGCTTTGGTGTAGTGGTTGAGTGCGCGGACTCTAATCTGGGAGAACCGGGTTTGATTCCCCACCCCTCCACTTGCACCTGGCTGGATGACCTTGGGCAAGCCGTAGTTCTGATAAGAGCTGTTCTTGAAAAAAGAGCAGTTTCTGTCAGAGCTCTCTCAGCCCCACCCACCTCACAGGGTGTCTGTTGTGGGGAGGGGAAGGGGAAGGAGTTTGTAAGCCGCTCTGAGTCTCCAAGTGAAGGGCGGGGTATAAATCCAATCTCTTCTCTTCTCTTCTTCTAAGGCATAGCTCATTAATGGGCGCTTGCAGCCTTCTCAGAACGCATCCTCTTTGCATTTGCAAAACTGACATTTCTCGTCAGCCCTGATGGCATTTGTTAATTGCCTGCTGCCTCGGGGAAGGGCATTTCGGGCAAGAGTGCTCAGGGAGGCCAATATGTTGAGAGAATGTCAAAACACAGCGATGGACAGAGAACCCTGAGTTCATCAGCATGCGGGTGCTATTTTGCCACTGATGGCTGTTTCGGTTGTCTGAAATTGGAACACAATATATCCTGAAACGTTAGACAGCAAATCGGTTTCATAAATCATTAGGATTTTAATTTTGGGGTGGAAGAGGAGCGCGGCCTTTATTTGTGTATTGCAGGGAATCGTCTAGAGAGGCAGGAGTCAGTGTGGTGGATGCTGACGTGGGTGCAAATTACCGGGTAGTCACGATGTTCAATGGGTAATCTTGGACTAGACACGATTTCAGATGAACCTGCCTCACAAGGTTGTTGTGAAGATAAAATAAGGGAGCGGAGAACAATCCGTACCACCCTGTGCCCCTTTGAGTACACATGAAGCTGCCTTACACTGATTCAGACCATTCGTCCCTCAAGGTCAGCATTTTGGTGTAGTGGTTTGGTGTAGGGGTTAGGAGCACGGACTCTAATCTGGGAGAACCGGGTTTGTTTCCCCGCTCCTCCACATGCAGCTGCTGGTGTGACTTTGGGTCAGTTACAAGTCCTTTCAGAGCTGTTCTCTCACGGGCAGTTCTCTCAGAGCTTTCTCAGCCCCACGTGCCTCACAGGCAATGCTCCCTCTAAGCTGTGGAGTCTTGTGAGCAATAATTCTACTTGGTGAGCTCCTGGCATTAAAGTTGTGAGCAAGGCGATTTGGCTGCTGCATCAATGAGCTTGCTCTGGAGCCATCCCTTCCTGAGTGAAGACAAACAATGTATGAGCCGGGGGCTAAAAAACTGTGAGCTGGCTCACACTAACTCAGTTTAGAGGGAACACTGCTCCCAGGGCACCTGTTGTGGGAAGGGGAAGCCAAAGGAGATTGTAAACTGCTCTGAGACTCCTTTGGGTAGTGAAGGGCGGGGTATAAATCCAGTCTCCTCCTCCTTCTCCTTCCCTTCTTCTTCTTCTTTCTCCTCCTTCTCCTTCTTCTTCTTGCAGCAGCTTTCCAGGGTCTCGGGTGGAGGTCTTTCACATCACCTGCTACCTGATCCTTTTAACTGGAGATGCCGGGGATTGAACCTGGGATTTTCTGCATGCCAAAAAGATGTTCTGCCACTGAGCCACAGTTCTTCGTCTAAGGGCTGAGTAAAATATAATACCAACAGGGGAATGATCCAGTTAAAGTTAATCCCATAATTCAGTGGAATTAAGCATGTGTTTAAATCTCTCCCACTGAAATCAGCAGGATACAGCTTTAGCCAGTGGACACTGTAGATGTTTTACTTTAAAAAAAACCTATCAAATATTACTTTGGGCAGATGCCTCAGCAACACCGTAGAAAGAACAAAGAAAGAAAGGGGAGAAAAAGGGAATTTACAGATAAACCAACCGTCCATTCTCTGAGAAGCATTCTAGATCACTATCCACACAACATTTCTTCTTTAACAGGGTGTCACTTCTGGTTTTGTGTGTGTGTGTATTTCAATGTATGTGCAGAGTGGGGTCCATTCTGCATCTGGCATTCGCTCCGCATTTTCTCAGCACTTGGCCCGGTTCCCCTTTACCTTGGAATATCTGTTTGCATTGCATTGCCTCTCGGATCCTGGTTTCTACATTGGCTAATCTCAGTTTGCCATCTATTTTGTTTTCAACTCTTGCTCCTGCATTGGTATGCAGATTTTCCTGTGTCGGTATTTGCCTCAGCTGTCATTAGCCACCTGAGCCAAGTAATTCATGGTGAGGTGATAAATACAGAGGGGGAAATGGGGGTGGGAGAACTGACAGGGATCAATGAAGCCAGGTCAAGTTGTCTGCTTATTGTTCCCTTTGAATCAAAAGTGGAGGAAGGAAAACCTTATACAGTTCTGCAGGGCCTGCAAAACGGAGCTCTTCCACCAGGCTTTTGAGTAGGAGCCGCTGCCACCACTATTCCACCACTGTGGTACTGTTCTATCATCTACCCCTATTATGGGGGGGGGTATGTGTCACCTGGCGGAAGTGGGGAGAACATCTCTGCTGGAGCCCTCGCTATTTAATAAAGCTGGCCGTCGATTTGGGATTACTGTCCATCTTGTGGATTTATATACAGGATAATAGAGCACCTTAAATATTGTTACGAATTTTACTATAGATATGTAATATTGTTTTATTGTATTTTATCTATTTAATCCGGTATTAGCCGCTTGTTAGCCGCCCTGAGCCGCTTGGAAGGGTGGGATATAAATCTCTAAATAAATAAAAGGTGCCACTCAAAACCACATTCAGATACCCCGGGGCAACACCATCCTGACTGCGCAGTCACCCCTGAACGGCCATAAATCTATGCAGAATGTCCCATAAAACCGGATGGACAAAGAAAGTGCAAGTGGCATGCAGTGTAGAGGGAGATTAACCTCCCGACATGGCTGTAGAAAAACCGTGAGGAAATAACCCACAATATAAAATCTGCCTGGCAAGAAGGAGGTTAGAGTCTCCAGAAGCTATCAGGATAAGCAATATTGACGTGTCCCCTATGACTGAAGGCAAGAGTTTAAGCGTTTAGAAGTCCTGGGAAAAGGAAACTTGACTTTGTTTTAGGAGAGTCAGTTCTTGTTACAGCAATATGGAGCTACAGGGAAAGAAGAAGAAAGAAGAAACAACAGTGGAAGAGAAAAATGAGACTGTGTTATACCTTTTGAAAAATATTAGTAATTGGGGAGCTAAAATTGTAAATTGAGATGCCATTGTTTTCTGAAGTTTGCTTTTAACTGAATTAATTATTTCTCTGGAATAATCATTTAGTCAGGTCTGGTGGTTTTGTCAATATAAGCGATGATGATGAATGATCACTCTCACTGTTAAAAAGCTATTATTTTGATGTTAAGCTATATATGACCTCCATCTCTTGGGTTTTTAGTGGTTCTGTTTCTTTATCCTGTAGTTTGTAGTAATTCCCCACTGAGGCTCTGTTCACACCAGCGAGTAACTGTGGGCGGGAAGCGAGGCTGTTTGCCCCGGGGTGAACTGATGCGCGTTTGCGCAATCAGACTTCCGCCCGCCTGCCCCGCAGTTCCGAATACAACTAGCCTTTCCCCGGTGGCTTTTTGTGATGCTCCTGCGGCGCCACAAGACACCCCGCCAACGACTCCGGGACGCTGGACCAATGTGTCCGTTTGATCGTGTCCCTTTAATCCGCGGGGGAATTGCATGTCTGTCGCAGCTTCTGGTACGTATGATCGCAGCCCATGTTTCTTTGTAGCTTTTAGAAAATGCAATACAAAAAATCCCCTTCGGGGGGCCAAAAAAAGAAGAAGAAAAACTGTGAGGAAATAGATGGGTGCAGAACCAGCCTGGGAGGGAGGAAAAATTCACTGTGAGTTTCCACGGTAGAGCTGCTAGGTCCCCCCTTGGCCACTGGTGGGGAGGAGGGTTGCCAGCTCCAGGCTGGGGAACTCTTGGAGAATTGAGATGGAGGCTGGGGAGTGCAGGGACCTCAGTGGGGTACAGTGCCAGAGAGTCCATGCTCCAAAGCAACTCTTTTCTCCAGGGGAACCAGTCTCTGTCATCTGGCATCCCGATCCCAACAGCTGTTTTTGGCTGCTGTCAAAAGAAAATGGCACAAAAGCATGAAGTGGCACACACGAAGAACACTCGCTGTGGTTAATTTTTGCATACCTGAAGACATCGGCAATGTTCCCTCTAAGCTGTGGAGCCTTGTGAGCAAAAATTCTACTTTGTGAGCTCCTGGCATTAAAGTTGTGAGCAAGCGATTTGGCTACTGCACAAATTAGTCTGCTCTGGAGCTATCCCTCCTGAGCTAAGACAAAAATGTGTGAGCCAGAGGCTAAAAATCTGTGAGCTAGCTCACACTAACTCAGCTTAGAGGGAACACTGGACATCGGGGGGCTCCGGAGGAAAATTCCTATGGAGTCTAAGAGACCCGGAGCGGGGAGTGCCTTATCTAAATGGCACCCCGGTGTCTTGACTACATTTCAAAATAAAATGAAGGCGATGGAAGTAAAGCCATTTCCGTTAAGGAGCTTATAATGTGAAGACGAGGCAGCGTGCCGAATATCAATGCGGAGAACGTTCCAATCGTACAGCGAAGCTGAAGAGGAAGGACCCAGTTGAGAGACAGAGAAAGAAATCCGAGCGGAGAGAGGGAAGAGCGGAGGGTATGACATGGGATGAAGGGAGAGATCAGACTGAACCCATGCAGAGGAGCCAGAGGGTCCAGAAAGAATGGTTTAAATGGGTTGCAAAGGATCATGGGGAATCAGTGGAATAGCAGAACTGAGCAGCAGGATCAAAGCCCTGAGCTTGCTGGATGACACGGGCAGCAGAGCTCAGAGAAACGCCAGGTTGAAGAAAGACCAGAAGGAAACCAGAAAACAGGACTTTACGATAGCCTATATGGTGGCTCAGAGGTTCAGACACTGAGCTGCAGACTGGAAGGTCTGTAGTTTGGCAGTTTGAGACCCGATTGCCGTGTGACGGAGTGAGCTCCCATTTCTGGCCCCAGCTCCTGCCAGCCGAGCAGTTCGAAAGCAAGAAATTGCAAGTAGATAAATAGGTACCACTTCGGTGGAAAGGTGACAGCGTTCCGTGCGCCTTGGTGTTTAGTCATGCCGGCCACATGACGACGGAAAAAGTCTTCGGACGGCACTGGCTCATCAGCTTGGAAATGGAGATTTGACTAGCTTTTGAGCAAGGGAAACCTTTACCTTACGCAGGGGGAAATGGAAGGTTGAACTAAAGTTCCAGAACAGAAAGGTGAAGTTGGGTTGTTTTCAGGGTTAAAAGGAAAGAAAAGGTGGTGGTGGGGACTCAGGCACAATCTGGCAATCTAGTTAATTTAATACAAAAAGAAAAGAAAGAAGGGTAAAAAAAGAGAGAAAGCACTAAGGATCACCAGAGGAATCGAAGAAAAACATTAATGAGGGGACGGGCCTTGGAATTCGGAAAAGCCTTTGTTATTCTCGGATTTCAGATGATGGTAACTTCAGAGCTATGGAGTGGATGCCTGAGAAGATGGAGATTTGGTGTTTGTTAAGATGCGGTGAAGGTAGGGTTGTCATCCTCCAGGTGGGGGCTGGAGATCCCCCAGAATTACAACTGATCTCCACACTACAGAGAAGAGTTCCCTTGGGGAAAATGGCTGCTTCAGAGAGTGGGCTCTATAGCATTATACCAACTGAGGTCCCTCCCCTTTCCAAAATCTGTCCTCCTCAGGTTCCACCCCCCAAATCTCCAGGAGTGTTCCAACCCAGAGCTGGCAACCCTAGGTAAAGGAAAAGTGGTTGAGATGCCTTCTGAGTTGTTCCATTTCTTCAGCAAAGGGGCAGATTGGCAGGGTATGGGTTAATATGGACTTTGCTGTTGTAAAGAAGGTGCTATCATCTACAAGATTTAGGCTCTATCGTATATGGCCATGGTGCTGTTTTGTGCCAGTCCCGATTTTAAACGAGGCATAAGAGCTTGATTAGTTGTTGTGAGCTGGCCTACCTATGACCCTGTGGATTAGGGATGCCAGTCTCCAGGAAATTACAGCTCATCTCCAAACCCACTGGTGGACCTCCTGATGGCACCTGGTATTTTTGGCCACTGTGTGACACAGAGCATTGGACTGGATGGGCCATTGGCTTGATCCAACATAGCTTCTCTTATGTTCCTTTGACTACAGAGATCAGTTCCCCTGGAGAAAATGGATTCTTTGGAGGGTGGACGCGATGGCCCTGTACCCCACTGGGGTCCCTGTCCTCCCCAGGCTCCACCCTGGAATCTCCAGGAATTCCGCAAACTGGATCTGGCAACCCGACCCCCCCACCCCCCGACAGTGGCCAGAGGGGTCTGGCAACCCTACTGTGAGTAGAGGAGGGCGGCGCCTTCTATGGGGATATGTATTAGTATTATATATTAGTATTAGTATGTATTAGTTAATATAGCACAGTTGTGCAATCATAGAAGGATGGTATCACATACATTCAGGGGTCATTTCGTAGAAAAAGAGGTGCAGGTGCTCATTAGCATAACTTATTTGCATATGCCACACCCCCTGACATCACCGGAAGTGTGTCAGAAGGCAACACCCACCACTCAGGCTCCACTGGACTGTTTTGGATTGCTAGCTATTGAGGGGGGGGACATGCAGATCTGTCCTCACAGAGGAGGGAGAGCTAGTACCTGAAGGTGGGCCGGGGGTGGGGCTCTGCAACTTACTTGGCTGCTTCTTGCTCCTTGTGGCCCGACTGAGGGCTGCTGGGAGCAGGGGGCAGGGCTTGTTGCATGTGCATGCCCCCTGGGCTTTTTACTGCCGGAGCTCCGCTCCTGTGCGCTCCTGCAGGAAATGACCCCTGTGTTTTTGCCTTCAAAACCGTAGAGTTTATCCAGAAACTAGAGCGTCACCACCACGACATCAGTGGCGCGATGACGTTACTTCCAGGTGGGGTCATTATGTTGGGGACGTTGCACAGTGAACTCCCTATTTGGGGGTGGGGTTTTCCCTGCTGACCGCCTGGCTGGCAGCAGATTGAAGCCCTCCAAAGTTTGGGAAACCCTGCTGGGACCTGGGGGCTGGGAACCCTACTGCCAGAGCTCCGCTCCTGTGCGCTCCTGCAGGAAATGACCCCTGCATACATTAAATAGACTCCAAGCAAGTATATTGCCAGAAGGTAAAATTTACATTACTGAGGCAAGTTCAGTTTTAGGGATGCTAGCGTCCAGGTGGGGCCTGGGGATCTACCAGTATTGCAGTTTATCTCCAGACTACAGAGATCAGTTTCCCTGGAGAAAATGGATGCTTTGGAGGGTGGATACGGCATTCTATTCTGCCTGAGGTCCTTCCTCTACCTCAACCCTGTCTCCCCCAGGCTCCACCCACAAAAGCTCCAGGTATTTCCCAACCTGGAGCAGGCAACCCTCTCTGAAAACCCCCTGGGCATTGTCAATCATTGCTTTTTCGTTGGTTGGGCTCCAATAACAGGCCCAGGCAAATATTCCCTATTTACTTTTTTATATATATCCAATGATATTTTTTTGGCCAATAGTTTTGGCTCTCTGATTTTATAGATTTGTCTGTATTGAGGATACTTAATGGGATTTATGCGCACAACGTCTAGCATTTATTTGTGCAATATATAAATAAAATCAGTTTGCCAGTAAGCAAAGAACACTAGAAACGCACATCTGTTTAAATGGGCAATATTTGTTCTGAGGAAAGAGGAAAATGGTGCAAAAAATAAGCATGGTCTCCGATTGCACACGGGAGACGTGAAATTGGAAATAGGATTGAAAAAGCGAGGATGAAAAATTCAAAATCAGTTTATCAGTTATTATCCAAAGTTATTATCTAAACTTCTAATACTACTGGGGGAAGAATGGCTGGGGAGGCCTTTCTCTCCTGGAGAAAATGGCTGCTTTGGAGGGTGGACTCTCTGGCACTGCGCTCCTAAATGTACCTTTTAATATGTGACTTCTGAGGAAGGCCCTTCTGGGCCAAAACACGTTAGGTCATAAGTGTTTTTCTCTTGTGCACATGTCACTTTTATCATGTTTTATCTTCTTGTGCATATACCACTTTTATTGTGTTACGAGTTCGAGACCTGAGTGCCGCATGACGGAGTGAGCTCCCATCTCTGGTCCCAGCTCCTGCCAACCTAGCAGTTCGAAAGAAAGAAATTGCAAGTAGATAAATAGGGACCACTTCGGTGGGAAGGTAACAGAGTTCCGTGCACCTTGGTGTTTAGTCATGCCGGCCACATGACCATGGAAATGTCTTCGGACAGCGCTGGCTCTTCAGCTTGGAAACAGAGATGAGCACCGCCCCCTAGAGTCGGATTCGACTGGCTTTCGAGCAAAGGGAAACCTTTTTATGTTTTTAAAAGTTTCTGCAATAGACACACATATATTTTACTTATAATTATTTTATATTTAAGTTTTAACCTTACTTGTTTTCTAATTTACATAACTGGAAGTGACATCATGAGGTCATGCACTCTGACATCACTTCAGTCCCTCCCCCAAAAGCTCCCCGGGGTTGCACAAGTATCTTTTGGGGGTACTTGTACAAAAGACCATGCCCCAGTGGTCGTGTACAGGCTAAATACGTATATATTCCCAAGGTTGGTCCTTGGAATTTCCAGTTAAAGGCACATGAGTGGCTGATATTATAGGGTTGCCAGATCAAAGCTGGGAAATGCCTGGAGATATTGGTGATGGACCCTTGGGAGGGCAGTGTTGGGTGTGGGGATAGACTTCGATAGGGTACAATGCCGTAGAGTCCACCATCCAAAGGGGCCATGTTCTCCAGGTGAACTAATCTCTGTCACCTGGAGATCCGATGCAATCCCAGGAGATCTCCAGTTACCCCCTGGAGGTTGGCAAACCTACTGATATATTGGGCAGACCTGCTTCTGTTCAGGACCTAGATAGCCCAATGGCTCGACTCATTATAAGACTGCTGTAGAAGTTCATATGCCGAGTTCCTTTTCCTTTTTTTTATTATTCCCTCTAATGAAAAATGAAAAATAAACCTTCTATAAGAAGTGCTCGGAGCGAAATCCTGCATTCAGTTTTCTAACAAGAGGATCTTATTATAACTTTCAGAAAGTTGGATTTCTTCCTGGCCAGACAGATGTGGTTGGTGCATATAAATTGGCCTTGTTTGCTAGGGCAGCAGTAAAACTGAAGCAAGGGGCCGTCCAAGGTCACCTTCTTGACGGTGATGGCTTTGTATTTTACGCCTGCCATTGGTATTCGGTTATATTCGGTTATGGCTGAGGCGAAAAAAATTAAGGCACATTAGTTAATTGACTGTATATTGTGGGGAAGGGAGGGTTTAGAAGAGGAAACGGATGACGCGTGCTTGCATATATTATTTATTATTTGTGCCTTTGAAGACCTCAGCGGCAGCAACTGGGACGGGATCTGCCTCCCACATTTTAATTTATTTAAGAGGGGAGAGTGGTGAATAGTAAACTGGAAAGCCATGCAAAAGTTAACCGTGCAGCTGAGATCAATTTTGTTCATTGTCTGAAACGGGGCTGGATTAAGGCCCAGTGATGCCCTCAGCATATGTCCAATCGTGGTGCCCCCCCCCCTCAGACAAGACATCAAGACTCAATAAGTGCTGAAGGTGAAAGAAGAGACTGAGAATTCAGTTGACTTCCAGGCCATCCCCCAAGCCAGACCCCATGTCTATCATCATCATCATCGTCATCATCGTCATCATCATCATCATCATCATCATCAATAATAATAATAATAATAATAATAATAATAATAATAATAATAATAATAATAATTTATTAGTTTGATTTGTACCCCGCCCTCCCCGCAAAGCAGGCTCAGGGTGGCTCACATCAGTCAATACACAATTTAACACATAAATACAATTAAAATCTACATAAAATCATCTCAAACAGTTCAAGTTATAAATTCAGATTCATAAAGTGCTGGTAATGATCAATTAACTATTTATGATGGCATACTTTGAAGAATGCGCCCGGAGATCTAACAATCCTTCTGCTCGTGATCTTTCTGAAACAAGGGCGGCACAGGCTAGATGTCAAATCCAAGGGCCAGGACTCTATAGTGGCCAGGGCTCTGTAGTGGGGGTGGCGCCTTAGCTGAAAGCCTGGTGGAAGAGCTCCGTCTTGCAGGCCCTGCGGAACTGTAAAAGATCCCATCTATGTTAAACATACTTTAAAAAAAAATTTATCTTGTCCATTGACTAAAGTAGAGAGGGGCAGTGAAAGAGTTAAGGGCATTATAGCTAGGGAGAGAAACTCTGTGGTGCCCCCTTTCCCTTGGTGCCTTCATTCTCATATTCACCGCTTGGAGCCAGGCATGTGTGTCCAGTAATCTCTCTCTCTCTCTTTTAACTATAAAAACAGGAGACTTTATTTTTAAAAAATTCAGAGCAGTAATAAAAGCCACTGCAGCATACACAAAATATAAAGTCCTGCTGCTAAGCCTGATTTGAGACATCATAGCAAGCTGGGTCTCTTCAAACGTGGCTTGTGCGATGAAGGATGGTCAGTCTGCCTTCTGTGTTACAAACCCTGGTTTGTGCATATTAAACCCCGGGTTATGCACTTCTTGCCTCTCTCCCACCTCCCTGCATCCTCCCTATAGGGATATCTCCTTGGCCAGCCACCACAAGAGAATTTGGTCATCGTAACAACCCACGATTAGTATACACAATAGTTAAAAAACTGGCAACCTCCAGCAACCTCAATGCAAGCTCTACCCTCGGAGCAGAGGTATAGGCTTTTGAGAGTCAAAGCGCTGTTTGTCAGATCTGATATGGGGCTCAGATCTAGTTATCAAAAGAACGTTTTCAAAATCACAGCCTCTTAAAATGTGAAGGAAAAGAATCCATTGAAAACCCAGATTGATACTATAAGCAAAGGCGCCAAACCGGAACTGGGGATGAAGTATAAAACCGAGGAATGATAAGGATTAATAAATAGGTTGAATGTTGAGGGGAAAAACGAAACAGCAAGCAAGGTCCGAAAAAGATGTGGTTGTAAAAAGGAGAAAATGTAGAGAGGAGGAGAGGGTAAAGGGGCTGTGGTTCACTGGCAGAGCATCTGCTTTGCATGCAGAAGGTCCCAGGTTCAATCCTTGACATCATCAGTTAAAAGAACCAAGCCCGTAAGTGAGTGAAGGGCCTCTGTCTGAGACCCCAAAGAGGCGCTGCCAGTCTGAGCGGACAATACTGACTGCAGAATGAAAGGTCTGATTCAGTACAAGACATATGTGACAATAATAAATGGTAGAATAAAAATGTTAATGAGCTCAATTTTATCAACGAAATTGGGAGAAAAATCCGGGAGGGAAAGAGAAAAAGAACAAAACTACAGGAGAAACAAGTAGAAGAGCCTTAACACCTCCTGGTTGTCTGTGGCCCAAAGGATGTCCGTCTTGCCTCGACCAGGGCCAGGGCTTTCTCTGCCCTGGCCCCTGCCTGGTGGAACAGGCTCCCCATTGAGATCAGGGCCCTGCGGGATCTTCTTCAATTCCGCAGGGCCTGTAAGACGGAGCTCTTCCGCCAGGCCTGTGGTTGAGGCAGCGGACGTCTCTCTTTGGCCTCCCTGAGGTGGTTGTCACCTATCCATCTATTAACCCAAATAATATGCTAAAGAGCCGTACAACCAGAGACTGTCAGTAGTGTGACTGAGTTTTAATGTTTATTATTGTTTGAATTCCTAATTTGTTTAATTTTAATTGTATTTATTGTACGGTTTTTATGATGTGACCCACCCTGACCCTGCTTACAGGATGGGCAGGCTATAAATACAAAAGATAGATAGATAGATAGATGATAGATAGATAGATAGATAGATAGATAGATAGATAGATGATAGATAGATAGATAGATAGATGATAGATAGATAGATAGATAGATAGATAGATAGATAGATAGATGATGATGATGATGATGATGATGATGAAGATAGATAGATGATAGATGATAGATGATAGATAGATAGATAGATAGATAGATAGATAGATAGATAGATAGATAGATAGATGATAGATAAGAGAGAGAGTTATGTCTTTCTCGATCTATTGACTACAGAGGGCTCAGAAGTGTATAACTGTGCTTAGGCCTAATGACAGGCCTGTTAGCCGAATTGCTTTATTTACAGCAATTGGCAATTCTATAAATGGGTTCTTGCCAATTTATACCAAGGTCCTGAAGCCACCGAGGTTACCAGTAAAGGATTCCGAGGCTGTTGTAGTTAAAATCGGTGTCTTTTACTAGAAATATGTCTCATACAAACAATACTGATGCACGCACACATTCAATCAAGTTCCTAAGATTTAAAGTAGGAAATAAGCACAGTTGCATTAGCAGGTAGGGGTGATGATGGACGATACTTATCTGTCCTGAAGCTTGGTTGTTCCAATGAAGAATGGATGGGAAGAAATGGAAAACAAAGGGAGTCCACACGACCAGAACGAGCTGGGACATGTGTGTCTCTTGACTGCAGATCAAGAGATCAATAGTAGAAGCAAGGGTTGGGGATAGCAACGGGGACTCAGGGGGTGTAGAAGCAGACAGGGGTTATCTTGGGGGAATGCTAGCTAGGAGGGGTCGGGTGACTGGTTCTCCCCTTTTATAGGGGGTCCAAGAGGTGGGTGGTAACTGTGCCAACCTCTTGACCAACCTACCTGTTAGTCCATCCCAAAAACAATCCTATTGGTTGCAGGTAGGGAGGGAGGTTACCTAGGAGGGATGGCCAATATTGTAACCTAAAACCTTAGTCGAAAGAGTGGCATCTGAGCAGGTGTGAAATCCAGGTGTCAGGATGCTTCCTTGTAGTGCTGATGAAGTTGGCCAGTTCCTTTGATAACCAAATGTCCATCTGGCAGGAAATTCCAGCTCAGGAACAAAGCAGTTACATGGCGATGGGTGATACGTGACCAGCAAGCAGCTTTGCCATGGTGGCTGTCTCTTCCCAAAGTTGTTGTTTCATTGCTAATAATAATGGAGATTTGTGCTTCTTCACCAGACTGTGGAACTGTGTTGCTGAAACCTTATTTACATAAGGCACCCTCTATGTGTGTCATCACAACAGGTGACCTAAAGTGTACAGTTCTCTGAGCCCATGTGTATGTGCACAGTCCATTGTGTAGCAATAAGCAGTCCATAAAACAAATATCAGGCTTGTTCCCTAACAGGCCTGTGGATCAGAGAACACAAGTAATGAACGGTTATAATGACAGAACTGTGTAATTTAAGAAATGGGTATTTACCATCAATGCAGGGTACATATTTAAAGATAATCCACTGGTCAAACAAAATATGGAGCAATCTGAGAAAGGAATTTAGGGGAAGCAGCAGGTCAGTAGCCTGATCAGACGGAAGGAAATTGGTGTAAAATAAGAGAGCAGCCGAAAATGGAGAAAGCAACAGACGGAGCAGAAGAAAACAATAACACAAAATGAAAGGCCCATAAAAGTGCACCAGAAGAGAGTGGGGAGGCAGAAGAAGGCACTTTACAGGCGATGAGATAATAGGAAAGGAGAACAAAGCATAATTAGAAAGTGAGCAATTAACAACGTCTATAATTGGATTCCCAGAACAAGTTGATCAAAGAGCAAACTCAAAATATCGGACAAGAGAGAAAGCCTGAAATGGCTGGACCTCAAGTGGAATCAATATGAATATTAAACGTATCTTAAATAAACGTAGGAAGGGAAGGGGGCACCTTGAGTCTGAGGGGATAAGCAGGACAGAAAAGTTTGAAATAAATGAAATAAGGAAAAAGCATCCCGGATAACAATTTAAAAAAGAAAAGAGAAGAGAAGAATGAGGAAATAGGCAACTGATTACACACAGCCAAATAAAGATCAATAGCTGAAAAACGAATAGCATGAAATTCAAATAAGAGAATATCAAATTGGCCAAGACAATGGGGCTTTCCTGCATTTTAATTTTCCTTGCACGTGTGTGTTCCTTTTCTTTAGGGGTGGCTTTTTTTTCCTGTTCTGCACATGTTTTGCTACTTCTAGTGGTCTATTTGATATTACATCACTTTACATCTGGCGTATCTTCCTGCAGATTTAAACTGCGGGTTTTTATGCCAGACGTAAGCAATGTAAAATCAAGTTGGCCACTAGAGGAAACAAAACACATGTGGAAAACTGAGGAAAGGGCAAGAAAACAGAAGAAGAAGAAGAAGAGGAGGAGGAGGAGGGGGGAGGAGGAGGAGGAGGAGATTGGATTTTTACCCTGCCATTCACTCACAGTCTCAGAGTGGCTTACAATCTTCTTCCCAGGGGTCGTTTCATAGAAAAAGAGCTAGGGGAACTCATTAGCATAACTCATTAGCATATGCCACACCCCCTGACATCACCGGAAGTGTGTCATAAGGCCTCACACCCCGCCCCCAACGGTCCCGGCCGCTGCCGCCAGCCTTGCAGCTCTACTGCCGAGCCCCATGAGGGGCCCGGCGGTGTGCGAGGAAGCCCCGCGAAGGCCCTCCCTGGCCCCAGGCAGGCAGGGGTGGGGGGAGGCAGGGAGGAAGCAACTTACCCTCCCTCTTCTCCTGCCTCCTCCTGGCTGAATGAGGGCCGGAAGCGGGGCGGCCGGAAGCAGGGGGCGGGGCTTCGTCATGTGCCCCACCCCCCTGCAGAGGGAGGGAGTGAATGGGGAGGACAGAGAAGGAAAGGCAATGCGAAAGAACTATGCCCAGTAGAGGATGAACAGGACGTATTCAGATATGGCACAACACAGAAATTCTTAAGAACATAAGAGAAGCCAATGTTGGATCAGGCCAATGGCCCATCCAGTCCAACACTCTGTCACACAGTGGCCAAAAATACCAGGTGCCATCAGGAGGTCCATCAGTGGGGCCAGGACACTAGAAGCCTCCCACAGTTGCCCCCCCCAAGCACCAAGAATACAGAGCATCACTTGCCCCAGACCGAGAGTTCCCATGTATACCTTGTAGCTAACAGCCACTGATGGATGTCTGTTCCATATGTTTATCTAATTCCCTCTTGAAGCTGTCACTGCTTGTAGCCACCACCACCTCCTGCAGCAGTGTATTCCATGTGTTAATCACTCTTTGGGTGGAGAAGGACTTCCTTTTAGCCGTTCTAACCTGACTGCTCAGCAATTTAATGGAGTGCCTATGAGCTCTTGTGTTGTGAGAAAGGGAGAGAAGTATTTCTTTCTCAACCTGCTCTATCCCATGCATAATCATGTAAACCTCGATCATGTCACCCCTCAGCCGTCGTTGCTCCAAGCTAAAAAGCCCCAAATGCTTTAACCTTTCTTCATAGGGAAAGTGTTCCAACCCTTTTACCATTCTAGTTGACCTTTTCTGCACTTTTCCCAATGCTATAAAATCCTTTCATCTGTTTATTATCCTTCATCTGTTTATTGCAGCTTTTGGCATTTCATAAATAGAAGGAATCATGCACTTATCCTTCCTATTTTTAGCTGGTGAATCCAGCCCCCGCTCTTTCTCTCATCCACATTTCCTTTTATTTTTTTTAAAAAAGCAAAATGAAAGAGATTTTCAGTAACTGCTTTACATAGCCCCATTGTGAAATCTAATATGAATGGTCATATGTGCCATTCAGTCAGCAATATGGCTCGGGTCCACTGGACCAGTTGTGACTCAGTGGTAGAGCCTCTGCTTGTCGTGCAGAAGGTCCCAGGTTCAATCCCCGGCATCTCCAGTTAAAAGGACCAGGCAGGAGGTGATGTGAAAGTCCTCTGCCTGAAACCCTGGAGAGCCATTGCCAGTCTCAGCAGCCAATACGGACCTTGTTGGACCAATGGTCTGATTCCATATAAGGCGGCTGCATGAGTTCATGTGTTGATGTGGGGAGTTTCCACAGGTGGAAGGATTTTCACCCATGGAGCATGACTCTCTCCCTCTGCAGCCCGAGATGACCCCTGAAATGCTGCTCTGGGAGGGGGATGTTCTTTGGGAGAGGTTGCCTTTGGGAACCTTCTAAGGCTTGAACAGGGGGGCATTGGAATAGTCCAAGTGGATCCATCTAGGAGAAGATCATTCCAATCAGTCAACTGTCCTTCTGAAGGGGGTGATCACAACTACTCATGCCCTCACAGCAAGTAATGATATAAGACACGGGCTGAATAGCCATACCCCTCTACCCTGGTCAGACCATTCACAAGGGAAACGTTGATGATCCTCATGGTGAATGAAAAACATTATAGATTTATACTACTGGATGTTACCAGTGACCATTTGCTGGTCTGTCTCAGATTGTTGTTGTTGTTATAGTTTTGTCCACCCAAAGAGTAATAAAAAAAATCAATTAATTAACACATGGGATTCACTGCTGCAAGAAGTGATGGTGGCTACAAGCATAGACAGCTTCGAGAGGGGATTGATAAACATACGGAGCAGAGGTCCATCAATGACTGTTAGCCACAAGGTATAGATGGAACCCTCTGTCTGGGGCAAGTAATGCTCTGTCTTCTTGGTGCTTGGGGAGGGGGGCAACAGTGGGAGGGCTTCTAGTGTCCTGGCCCCACTGGTGGTCCTCCTGATGGCACCTGGTATTTTTGGCCACTGTGTGACAGAGTGTGGGACTGGATGGGCCATTGGCCTGATCCAACATTGGCTTCCCTTATGTTCTTGTGTTTATTTTGTATTGTATTAGTATCGTTATATTCGCCAGATGCATACAGTATTCCCAACATCCTCTTGTATTCATTAACCTTTGTGGACATTTATTATTTTTTTATTTGTTAGCTGCCTTTCTCCCTTCTGGAACTCAAGGCGGCTTACAATACAAATAAAACATTATAAAAACACAATAACAGCAACAATGATAAAACTCATAAAAGTCACAGTTGGAATGCTCCAATGAGGACTGCCAATAATAAAAGCAAAATTAATCAAAATGCAGTCGTAAATAAAACTGGCTTCAACTGCCTTCTAAAGATCAAAAGTGAAGTGGCTATACACACCTTCCTGGGGCGATTGCCCCTTAACTGTGTAGCTGCCACAGAAAAGGCCCTCTCTTGCATACTCACCAAAGAAGCATCTTTGGTGGGACTAGGGATGGGTGCTACTCATGAAAAACAGCTGAGCAGTGAGGAGCACAAAAGGTAAGGGTTTCCCTTGCTCAAAAGCCAGTCGAATCTGACTCAAGATGCGCTGCTCATCTCTGTTTCCAAGCCAAAGAGCCAGCGCTTTCCAAAGATGTTTCTGTGGTCATGTGGCCAGCATGACTAAACACCGAGGCGCACAGAACGCTGTTACCTTCCCACAGAAGTGATACCTGTTTATCTACTTGCAATTTCTTGCTTTCGAACTGCTAGATTGGCAGGAGCTGGGACCAGAGACAGGAGCTCGCTTCATCATGCGGCACTCGGGTCTCAAACTGCTGAACTACCGACCTTCCGGTCTGCAGTTCACCCTCTTAACTACTTGAGCTACCGCAGAAAGCAGGGGTTAAATGGCTTGGAGCTTTCTCCTCTTCACGAACCACCACAAACTGCCTTTAAATTAATGAAAGTTCATGGTGACTCCTCAGTTCACGAACATTACTCTACGAACCATGAACTGCCCAAAATTTGTCACAAACTTTTGTTTGTGAACCGGTTCATGCCCATCCCTAGGTGGGACATTCAGGAGGCCCTCTCCTCATGGTCTTAATTCCCAGGCAGGAACATATGGAAGAGGATCATTCTTCGGACACCGTGGTTCCAAGCCATGTAGGGCTTTAAAGTACAAACCCAACAGCTTGAATTGGCCTTGGGAGCAGATCAGTAGCCACTGTAATTGGTCTAGTATAGGGGATATGCGCTCCTGATAGCTGGCCAGAACCAGCATTCAAGCCACAGCCTTCTGCACTAGCTGCAGTTCTGAACACTCTCCAAGGGTAGCCCCAAGTAGAATGCATTGCAATAGTCCAATAGGACTCAAACCACCATAATACAGTGCCATGTAGTCCCAGTGTCAAGAGGCAGCTTAGTAGGTTACTATAGTCAATAGTACTGAAGGTCATTGAGAAACCTGTCAGAACTAACAGAGTCACATTTTCCCTGTCTACTTTGTTGACAGAGGTCATAAACAAAGTAGCCTCTGTTCCAAATTCTGGTCTCAAACCAGATTGAAATGGGTCTAGAAAATTTGCCTCTTCCGAGAACTACTGGATTTGAGAGGCCACAATCTGCTCTAGCAGCCTTGCCCATTGGCCAGAAATTTTCTAATAGAGTAGAGCTCAGGGACAAGTCGTCCCCCCCCAAAAAATGGTTGACTCACTGCCTCATTGAGTATATGTGGCACAACTCTCACTCTCAAAGAAGCATTTGCCACTCCCCTTACCCACTCAGCCAGTCCCCATATGGCAGCTTTTATCAGCCAGGAAGGACAAGGATTGAGATGGATGGCTTCAAGAGGGAATTAGATAAGCATATGGAGCAGAGGTCCATCAGTGGCTAGTAGCCACAAGGTATAGATAGGAACTCTTGGTCCAAGGCGAGTGATGCTCTGTATTCTTGGTGCTGGGGGGAGGACAGTGGGAGGGCTTCTAGTGTCCTGGCCCCACTGCTGGACCTCCTGATGGCACCTGGTATTTTTGGCCACTGTGTGACAGAGTCTTGGACTAGATGGGCCATTGGCCTGATCCAACATTGGCTTCTCTTATGTTCTTATGAGAACACAGCTCATGGGACTCACTATCCAAGGATCTTGTCCACATCCTCAGAATCCACAAATCGGTATCCATATAAATTGGACAAGCAAATGCTGAAGGTACATCATATGAATATGCATCCATGCCAGCATCTAAGCATGAGTGAATCTGAGCAATTGTGTCTGCAAAGTAAGTAGCAAATAGATCACAGCAGGCCATTGTGTGGTCAGAGTGCAGATCATAAGAACATAAGAGAAGCCATGTTGGATCAGGCCAATGGCCCATCCACTACAGCACAGTGACCAAACTCAGGTGCCATCAGGAGGTCTACCAGTGGCTCCAGTTCCTTGGGGCCATGATGTGAAAGTCCCCAAAGCACACAAAACTGGTCTTCTGGTTGATTATATGCAGATGCAGTGGTGGTGGAGAAACATTGGGTTTTTTGCCGTTATCACTGCCGCAAAAGAGGCTCTAATGTGGGCTCTGTGTAGTGTTCGATCAATATTCCTCCATTTTTTCCACCAGATGCCACAGGTACATTATCCGGATGTGCATCCATGCTGGCATCTAACCCAGAGTGGGTTTATTGTAACATACATATGCTCTGAACTCATCCAGCTGTAGCTAAAACCCCAAAATGCAGATTGAATAAGCTACTATGTGGCATTCTTGAGTGTGAATTTAGTGCATTTACATCATAAAAAGATACACCCACAGGCTAGACATACGCTCAATACTTTTCATATTCAACAGGATCTCCTGCCTGTTTCTGAAACTGACTACAGAAAGACTAGCCATATAGCACCTTTCTCTAGAAGTGCCTTGTATTTTGCATGCAGATGTAGCATAAAGAGAGTGGATACCTTCATGGGGTAATAAAAAGGGGCCAGGTTTATTTATTTAAATCTATCAAAGGGGATCTGTGGTACCCACAGGCCCAAACCCCATTCCAAACCTAGTTGCAGTGTGGGCCGTTGGTGGGATGCTAAAGACTCGGGCTTCCTCTTGTTTGTACATCCCTGAATTTATGGGTGAGGTTCCGAGCCTTGAGCCATCACATAAGTAGAGCTTATGTTCCTCCTTGCTGAGATGTTTGAGATGTTCAAGGGAGGTGTGCCACTTCCTGTCCTCGTAGCTTCATGGTCTATAGGCCTTGAGGAGATAATAACACACCTCAAGGGCTTCCTGTCCCAGGCCCAGGCCTGGTCTGAGGATTAACCCTTCACCATCCAAATGATGCCCCAGGGAGCTCACCTAACCTGTACTGCATGCATGCCACTCAAGCAACTTGACCTGAACTGCCGCTGCCATCTTGAAAAAAACCAATGCCTAGGAATTAGTGAAAACCAGTGGATTACTTGGTACCATTTCCAGAGTAGAGTAGGTGAGAAATCCCAACCCAGACTAGTGCCAATCTGCTGGATGGGGGGAAATCTCTACTCGACCCCCAAATGGGTGACCAGCTTGTGCCTGAAATAGAGGAAGGGAGGGAGGGGGGTAAGGCCTTCCTTGCCTTACCCCCAATTCCATCACAAAGAAGTCAGTGTCATGCTGTCCGGCTCTCCCCTCCGCATGCTGAAGCAAGTCATACCCCCTTCTTCTTTTTTCTTTTTTTCAAGTACCCGAAGGTACACCTTTATTATTTTCTTATATACCTACACACAGACATAAACAACTACAACAAACAACATATAGGCCAAGAGACTTATTACAATTTGCTACTACCTCTACATCATCACTTCATTCTCCAACATTTGCTAATATTCTCTAGTTCCATTATTATAAATTGCTACACACTCCAATGTTAATTTTGCCATATCAGCTTAGTCTTTAAGTCCATTCTCATTGTACCAATCATATAGCCTCTTCCATGTTTTTTGAAATGTCCATTTCTTTGTGCCTCTCATTTCCATGGTTAATTTGTCCATTTCCGCAGCTTCTAGTAGTTTATTAATGTATTCTTCTTTAGTTGGTGTTTCTTGGGTCTTCCGATATTTGGCATACAATATCCTTGCTGCCGTTGACATATATACAATCAAGTATCTATCCGTTTCTTTAAACTCTTTCGGAAAGATATTTAACAAAAGCAATTCAGGAGTAAAGGGGATGTTACATCTTACTATTTTTTCCATCATACAATGTACCCATTTCCAAAAATGTTTGGAGACATCACATAGCCACCACATATGATAAAATGTGCCTACCTTGTTTTTACACTTCCATTTATCTGAACATTTACTACTTTGTTTTGCTAATCTATCTGGAGTAACATACCATCTATAAAACATCTTATACATATTTTCTTTATAGGCAACAGCATTAGTCATGTTAACATTTTTCATCCATATTTGCTCCCAATCTTCTAAATTCACAGTGTAGCCTAAGTTCAGAATCCATGCAATCATATTTTTCTTAATAATTTCATCTAACATTAAATCCTGTAATAAAACCTCATAAGTTTTCTTTATCATTTTTTCCCCTGTACAAGTTAAGACATTATCTAATTCTGTTATTTTATTATTAAAGCCCAGTTTCTTGTCTTTAAGGTATGCTGTCTCCAGTTGTGCCTTCTGCCACCAAGTTAAATGTTCTGGAATCTTAAGATTGTCTTTTTTACCCCCTTCTGATTCCTCCGAGTCATGGGTTCAGGAGCTGAGTTCTGATTTTCCCTTATGTTAGGCTCATCTCGAGCAGTGCACATAAGTTCATCCGACAACAGTGCTGGCATATATTAGTGTACATCTTCCCTGCTTTCATAAATCAGCTACAGCTTTGATATTTCAAACAGGAGCATTTAAATGATGGATTTGCATGGGCTAGTAAATGAAGATGAAAAGTGGAGAATTTAGAAGCTAATTAATATACTGCTCAACATTAATTAGAATTCTTGATGATGTTTAACCAGACAGAAGCTTGCCTTTTTTGTTGAGCTCTTTTGTGCTTCATTAGCTACGTAGGAAGCAAATAAGAGAGAGTGCCCCCTTATAAATCGATTTCTCATGTGGAAAGACCCAACTTAACTCAGCAAAGTCCATACAAATGGCTTGATTAAAAAGAGGAGGGGTAGATATGGTTTTGTCTTAATTGCCTGCAAAGGCCATTCCACCGAGGGGAAAAAGTTTCAAGATAACATTTCATAAAGTTAAAGAACTTCTAGCTGAGGTCCTGGCATCCTCAGGGTAATTGAACCTCCCACACTCTTCCTGGCCCCAGTCTTCCATTCCCTCTGATCGACAGGTACTCTCCAGTACTGGGGTGTCGAACTCATTTGTTATGAGGGCCAGATCTGACATAAATGAGGCCTTGTTGGGCCGGAAATGTGTATCATTTTTGCCCTACATTTCTTTTCAATATGGTACTCTTATCTGTGATGTTTTACATTTATATATCCAAAATATAGATGCTATCTGCCATTGTGAGGGAATGTAAACAATCTCACCTGCACTCACTAAATGATCAAGATTTTGGATGAAAAGTGCTGTGACCTGGATAGTCCAGGCAAGCCCGATCTCATCAGATCTTGGAAGCTAAGGAGGGTCGACTCTGGCAAGTACTTGGATGGGAGACCTCCTTGGAATACCAGCGGCAGGAGGATAGGGGCAGGCCTTATTCAGCCACCTCTCTGAATATCCTCCAGGCCCCCAGTAGGGGGCAGTAACCAGAGGTCGCCATGACTTCCAGGTGCACACACAGTCACATGCACATATGAAAAAGTATATATATATATATATTGTTGTTCAGTCACACAGTCAAGTCCGACTCTTCACGACCCCATGGACCAGATCACGCCAGGCCTTCCGGTCTTCTGCTGTCCTCTGAAGTTTGCTCAACTTCATGTTCGTTGCATCTATGACACTGTCTAACCATCTCATCCTTTGCCGTCCCCATCTTCTTTGACCTTCCATCTTTCCCAGCATCAGGGTCTTCTCCAGTGAGTGCTCCCTTCTCATTGGGTGGCCAAAATATTTGAGTTTCAGTTTCATTATCTGGCCTTCCAGGGAACAGTCAGGGTTGATTTCTTTTAGGATTGACTGATTTGATCTTCTTGCAGTCCAAGGGACTATATATATATAGGATGAAAAGTAGTGAGTACTGTCTATGACCATGTTGAATTATCTCCCAGAGGTCTTCAGATTTCACATGGACTTTTCAGACCTTCCCTAGCTACGCTAGTGATTTTCAGCAGTGAATCTTGACATCCAAGTGGTCTCCTTTTTCTTCAGTGGAAACTTTCTCCACAGAAAACCTGACAGGAACTTTGGCGCCATGTAAGTCCTCAGATATTACCACATGACACTGTCAATGCCTGGTGGACTGGAAAGGTTCAACGTAAGGCTAACCATAGATGTCAGTAAATGAAAAACGGCTAATAAAGATGAGCAGCTAATTAAGGCAACGGTCAAAACACCAGTTCACTCCAGGCTGTGGAGGTGGCCTGGTTTCCCATAGAGATGAGGAAGCTCGAAGTGAAGAACCATCAGCGTTCTTCATGTGTGAAAAGACCCTAATTCATTTCTGCCCGCTGCATTTTCCTGTGAAAGTTTTTGAACAGGTTTAAAATTTCTCTCCCAAACTAGTAAAACAAGTCCATTGTATTAAAGGAGGACAAAACCAAGTGAGTGCATGTCTTGATACAGACTGAGCACAAATGAGCAAAGACCTTAGGTCTGATAATAGAAGCCAAGATAGACATCATCTTTTGAACAGGTTTTTTTTTTTTTTTTTAGAAAAATGCCTGGATAAGAGCCCAAAACGATTTTGCAGAACAAAAGAAAAACTCAAGTTAGGCAAAAAAAAAACATCAAAGTGTTGGGATACTCGAAATACAAAATTTATGTTAAGCACTTTTATTTAGAACACATTGTTTTGGACGCCAAGGAAACGGGAGCAGGGAATTTGTTCTACATTATTCTTCTCAGGCTGTTCTTACAATAATCCGTTTACAGGAAGTGTTCATTTTCTTCAGCATGCACTTCAAAAATCAGGGCAGGATTTTCTTGCAGAAAGAGAAGGTCTTGTGGAGGGACTGCACAGGAGAAAAAGGAGTTTCCAAAAGGGAGTGCTGTCTGTATTGTGCAGCAAAGGAGAATGACGTTGCATCTTTCAGAAAGGGAAGGACCCCTGCAGTAATAAGCAAAATGCTGAAAGACATTCTGGACTCGAGTACTGAGAGATAGGTAACAAGTTGAAATAATTTGGGGCCTTTAAGTAAAATGTGCTTTTCCCATTTCAGATAATATTCGTATGAGCTATTTGCAGATGCATTATCTGCCAGATCTGAAAATGTCCTTTCACGTACAAGATAAATGGAGCTGGGACATAGCGGTATGGTTGCTAGCGCCTTGTTGGGATATTTGTGGAGATTTGAGAGGGTGGATCCTGGGGAGGGCATAGAGTAATGCCATAGAGTCCACCCACCCTCCAAAGCAGCCATTGTTTGTAGGGGAACTGAGGACTGTATTCTGGAGTTGTAATTCTGTAAGATCTCCAGGCCCTACTTGGAGGTTAAAAGACACACAGAGACAAAAAAACACTGTGAAGATTCACTTATAAACAATGTGTGAACCAAATAAATACTATCACAAATTCATATGTCATTGTTTTTTTAATTTTTTTTTAAATTTATTAGGTTTTTTCTTATACAGCCACAAACATTTTCATCCTTTACAATCATGTTTTGGAGGTCTTATACAAAGTAAATTTCCCCCACCATTTATAAATTCGTAACCATTTGTTTTGAAATGCTGTTTCTTTTTCCCCACGTAATAGCATTGTAAGTTTATCTAATTCAGCTACGTCAAGCAATTTTTTTGCTATTTCTATTCTAGAGGGCAGTTTATCTGTCTTCCAATACTTTGCTACCATTATTCTCGACGATGTTAATATATACGTTAATAAATATTTATCATTTTGATCAAAGTTATCTGGGATGATATTTAACAAGTATATTTCGGGTACCATATTTAGCTTAACATCCATTATTTCACATATCATTTGCTAGACCATTTTTCAAAATTTTTGCATATCACCACAATTCCACCACATATACATAAACGTTCCTACATTGTTTTTGCATTTCCAAGAATTCTTTGATATATTTGGAGCACATTTTGCCATTCTATCCGGTGTCCAGTACCATCGATAATACATTTTATACAAGTTTTCTTTATATGCTGTTGATCCCAAGAATTTCATTACTTTCCATATTTTATCCCAATCATCAAAATTTATAGTATAACCCATATCCCTCATCCATGCTAACATAGAGGGCTTGACCATCTCATCTTCCATGTATCTTTCTAAAAAGAACCTATATAACTTTTGTATTAATTTGTCACTCGTTGATAGCCAAATCTTATCTAATTCATTGTTTTCCTTAAGAAATCCCGTTACTTAATCTTTGTTATAAATGGACATCAGCTGCACCGATTCCCACCATGTTAAATTAGTATTTATTGCATCTAAATTTTTGATCTCATCCTTTTTGTCTAAAAGTTGCTCATACCTTACTATCTTCTCCTTTGTCAAAAGTGTTGGTTTTATAAATGCCTCCAATGGCGACACGCATTTTGATATCTTTACATAGCATCTATCTTTTATACTCCGCCAATATTTTATCAAAGCTCCCCTAAACACATTGTTGTTGTTGTTCAGTCGCACAGTCGAGTCTGACTCTTCGCGACCCCGTGGACCACACCGCGCCAGGCCCTCCTGTCTTCCATCGTGCTCCGGAGTTTGCTTCATTTCATGTTCGTTGCATCATATGTCATTAGATTTATATAAAATTCAAGAATCTTATATTAGAATGAAAACTTCCCAAGTGCACTTTAAACACGTACAAAACCATGTCAGAGGATTAAGCACATCAGTTACAAAGCTAAATCCAAATAATAAAAGTTACTCAATTCAACAGTTAAGTCTGAAAAAATAGTGACATCAAGGCCACCTGAAACGTCTACATCCCACAAATAACAATCTACCAACAAACATATGCAAATCTTCCAGTTGACTGTGTAGCTTTCCAGCAGACAGAGGGATCTGGGTTTTCAGGGCCATTTATAGCACTGTGTTCCCTTACATATTTTTTTCTGTACCTACTTGGAGGTTGGCACTTCTGTACAGGGGGATATTCTCACTTTCGCCTGCCCGTTCAGATGCCTTAAGATAATTTTGAGTCTCTCAGAACCATGGCAGCTGATTATACTTTTCATCTGCAGATGTATAATCTTGAGTTGGCAGTTCATTTCCCTCCTGACATTGAGCCAGCTGTAGCCCTCAAGTTGCTGAGTCACTGGTGGGAAGCCTTTGTTGGCCCGTCGGCTGACAGCTGTCGGCCTTCGAGGTCACTTGGAAATGGAGCCTGAACGAAATGCTGAATCTCTGCAGAAAACAGAGAGACTTGAAATCGAGCCTTTCTTGAGCGGCAGTACTAAAACAAGTCGTCCTGTTCCTGAACTCTGCCCCATCTTTTCTGCGCGATGAGATAGCACCATCCTGAGACGCTGAAGGGTTTCCAGTCATAGGCGTAGAGTTCAGGGGGGCGCAGGGGCGGGGGCTACCTCCGAAATTTTCCGGGGGAGTCTCAGCCTCCCCCGGGGCTTGTGATGCTTGCAAAAACAAAACCCATCCCTCTTCCCGGTTTGAAAGCGGAAGTTTTTTTAAAACTTTTTTTAAAAACTTTTTTTTTTGCCAGTTTGGGGGCAGTCGCCCTGGCTGTGCTCGTCCAGCCAGCTCAGCACCTCCTCCTCCTGGTCCCCTCTGTCGGCGGGGGGAGGGAGGGAGAGAGAGCACCAGGGGGCTGCTGCCGCAGAGGATGCCGGACCTTGTAATCCCCGCGCTTTGCTGGGGGCGGGGACTGAGCAGCCTGCCGGGAGAGTTTGGCCCCGGTTCCCACGTGCAGCAGCCGGGTGTGCCTGGCAAGGAGAGGGCAGGCTCCGCAAGCCCGGGAGGGGGAGGAGGAGGAGGAGGGGGAGCCGGCCTCACTCCTTGAAGGGCTACCTTTCTGCTCCCGCCTGGATGGCTGCAAACAGCAAAGGCTCTTCTTCCTCCCAGCCTCGGCGGTCCGCGACTCCCCCAAGCTGCGGGTCAGGCAGGCTCGGCAGAAGCTGTGGCCGCACTCGGCGAGGGTCACCGGGTCCAGGCAGATGGAGCAAGAGGCTGCTTCCTCGCAGAGATCTTTGACTGGACCCCCGGCAGCCATGGCCTCGCCACATCAAAGGCTGAGTGTTAGTTTCGTTTTTCCCCATTTTCAAGCGGCGATTGGCTGTTTGGTTTCCGGGATCTCGCTCAGCCTCTTCCGCTGGCATGAAATCAACAGAGAGTTGGAAGGAATTCGGTGGGCCTTGGGAACAGACTGGGCAGAAATCAGCGCCTCGATTGGGAAAGCATTTTAATATGAAATTGAAATCTGTAGTAAGGGTTGCTGCTTTTTAAAAAAAAATAAAACTACCCACGCCTGTAACGACTCTGAAAGGCAAGGGATTAAGATTGCCGGCCTCCCGGTGGCACCTGGAGATCTCCTGGAAGTACGAGTGATTTCCAGTCAATAGAGATCTGTTCTCCTGGAGAACATGGCTGCTTTGAATAGTGGGCTGTATGGCATTTTACGCCACTGAGGTCCTGATCCACTCCCCTCCCACATCTCCAAGGGCTGCAGTTTCTAACGAACAAGAAACAAAACCAGAACAAAATGCCCCCCCTCACTCTAGTAGACTTTCCTAAGGAGCGTGAACTCTGTGACAGAGGTCCCAGAGAGACCTAGTCCTACATAAACTGTCCTCCATTTCTATCAACCACTCTTGAAGCACCTGTACCGCCCCCCTAGGACTCTAATCTGGGAGAACCGGGTTTGATTCCCCACTCCTCCACTTGTACCTGCTGATGTGACCTTGGGTCAGTCACAAGCTCTGGCACAGCTGTCCTTGAAAAAGAGCAGTTTCTGTCAGAGCTCTCTCAGCCCCACCTACCTCACAAGGTGTCTGTTGTGGGAAGGGGAAGGGAAAGGAGTTTGTAAGCCGCTCTGAGACTCCCTTGGGTAGTGAAGGGCGGGGTGTAAATCCTATCTTTTCTTCTTCTTCTTGTGTGGTGGGCTAGTTGTGGCAAATGGTAGGGAAGCTCAGTATTTCTGTATAAAGTTGTAGGGGCTTTATTGCAATGTGGTATGGCCTGATATTATGTTCTTATTCCAGTGTGGGGTGTGTGTGGGGCTTTCTAAGTTTCTAAGCAGTGTTCTAAGAAGGCAACTGTTCCTGGGGTTAGCCCAGCCCAGGGACATTGCTAGGGCGGTTCCCAGGCCTCCCTAAATTTCTGGGGAGCCCATCCCTAAATCCCACATGGGTCCACCTCCATAGATAATGACCATGCCTGTGATATCACTAGCTCCTCCCTATGATGTCATCAGGGCCGGCCCCAGCTTATTTTGCACCCTAGGCGAGGATCCCTTCTGGCGCCCCCCCCCCACCCCCGGAAAATTGGAAGGTCTACGCCCTTGTTTCCAGTCATCAAGAAAACGTGATGCGAGGTTTCTACTCGAGGGCTTTCCACTTCTCCACCATACGACTGATTCTTGTCCCCTCTGTCTTGCATGTGCAGATTGATAATAATTTGGCCATGAACAGTGGCGTTAGTGCTGCATTATCACCTTTCAAAGGCTCTTCACTGCTGCCAGAAAGGAGAAGGCCCAGAGAAGAGGGAGAGTGCGAGAAAGAGAGAGAAGCAGAGCTGCTGGTCAATGTTGTTGTTGTTGTTCAGTCGCACAGTCGAGTCCAACTCTTTGCGACCCCATGGACCAGATCACGCCAGGCCTTCCGGTCTTCCGCCGTCCTCTGAAGTTTGCTCAACTTCATGTTTGTTGCATCTACGCTGGTCAATAACCTGTCATAAATGATGAAGCCCCATCACACAACTGCCTAAGGGTGGAAATAGTTCTCTCAGGGCTATTGTGGATGGGTTGCCAACCTCCAGGTTGGTTCTAGTGTTGCCAATCTCCAGGTGGCACCTGGAGAACTCCTGCCACTACAATTAATCTCCAGATGACCCAGATCAGTTCCCCCTGGAGAAAATGGCTGCTTTGGAGGGTGGACTGTATGGCATTATGCCCTGCTGAGGTCCCACCCCAAACGCCACCCTCCCCAAGCTCCTCCCCACCAAATCTTCATGGATTTCCCAGCCCAGAGCTGGCAACCCTAGCCTGAAGATCTCCCAAAACTACATATGATCTCCAGACAACAGATATCAGTTCCCCCTAGGAGAAAATGGCCCATTTGGAGACTGGTCTGTGTGACATTGTGCTTTCCTGAGGCAGGCCCGTAGCCCGGAATTTTTTCTTTGTTCAGGGGGCATTTAAATTTTTAAGGGGGCAGTTAAATTACAGTTAATTAAATTAATCTAAATGCCTGTCTTTAAAGGGGGAGGGGCTCTGAGCCCGTTTTTAGCACTTCTTGTCAAAGGACAGGGCAGCGAGCGTGTCAGTTCCTTGGGAAAAGACAGCTCAGGGGGCATTTAATAGCCTTCTGAAGGCATTCAAACGCCTTTTTGAGTTCTGTTAAGTCCGTGCTTAACAAAATAGCCAGAGAGTGATTCAGCAAAACTCAGGTTTATTTCAGCTCGACGATCAACTTCTCTGACACGGTACAACTTCTCTGATAGCCCGAACAGCTTCCCATTGCAGCTGCTCGGTATTTAAACATTCCCGGCTAATATAGCCACGCCTACTATACAGTTAAACAACCTATCAGGTTGAGACAATAAGGACCAATCAGAGTCTTTCCCGCTTATACACATTTGAACCTGATTGGACGCAGTAGTCTTGAACTTCAATCCCTGTTCAAGACGAAGCTTAACATTGCTTCCTTATGAGATGATTCACAACCATCTTAATGCATTCTAGGCATCCCTCCCAACCGGCAAGAAAGCTGAGAAGGGCACCCAAGAGTGGCACCTTCAGTACACCTCCTACAATCCCCCTTTCTACTAGCCCAGTCCTGCTGAATTTAGGTGCTGTATACCACCCAAGTCATGGCACGTTCCCCAAAGGCTCATGGGAATGCGTTTGAAAGACTCACCATGACCTTGGTGGTCTACGGCAGGGCTGGGCTAGCAGAAAGGGGGATTGTTGGAGATGTACTGAAGGTGCCACTCTTGAGTGCTCTTCTAAGCTTTCTTGCCCTGCGGAAGGGAACCCAAAAAGCGTTTAGATGCCTTCTGAAGGCAATTCAATGCCCTCTGGACTGTCTTTTCCCGGGTCCCAAGATGCCAGCCCCTAAATTCCACAGTGGGAGGGAGAGGGAAGCCCGAGGGCAAGCGGCAGCAGCTGCCAGCAGCAAGCAGTGTGTGTGTGGGGGGTCTCTCCTAAAAAATGGGGTTTCTTGCATGGCTGTTTGTGGGGCATGGCTTTTAATTAAGGGGACAGGGCCCCGAAATGCCCCACTGTAGCTACGGGCCTGTAGCGAGGTCCCTCTCCTCCCCCAAACTCCAGGCTCCCCAGGCGCCATCCCCGAAATCTCTTGAAATTTTTCAGTCTGGAGATGGCATCCCTATGGGCATTGGGAAAAGCCCTCTTCTCTCCTAAAGTTAAACTGCAGCGACATCAATCAGGAATTGTTCTGTAAGTTCTTTTGATTATCTGTGTCTTGTGAGAGCCAGCTTGGTGTAGAGAGCCAGTTTGGTGTAGTGGGGCGGACTCTAATCTGGGAGAGACGGGTTTGATTCCCCACTCCTCCACTTGCGGCTGCTGGATGACCTTGGGCAAGCCGTAGTTCTGTCAGAGCTGTTCTTGAAAAAGAGCAGTTTCAGTCAGAGCTCTCTCAGCCCCACCTGCCTCACAGGGTGTCTGTTGTGGGAAGGGGAAGGGAAAGGAGATTGTAAGACGTTCTGAGACTCCTTTGGGTAGTGAAGGATTTAATTGTGGATTTAACTGTAAACTACCTGAAAGGACATTCTGGCTGAAAAGTGGGGTGTCGAGTAAATGCCACCAGGAACAAAAAAAGATACACATTGTGCCCTTGAGGAAGGAAAACAGAGAGAGGGAGATACTGTTGCTGAAGCATCAAATGGCATTTTAAAAAAATGGTTTCCGAGTTTTACAACCCACCATCTTCTGGGGGCTCAGAGCGAGCAGCTGTGTTTTATCCGGAGTCTCCTATTTCTGTCCTGAGTGGCTTATAATGTAGGTAATTTAACAAAAAAAAATAAAACCTTTGGGAGATCAAAGAGGCCAGATACACTTTTGTGGAGGAAGAATTAAAAGGTGAAAAAGTTTACAATCCTCTGTATACTAGGGATGTAAAACCCATTGAATGCAGAGAGATTTGCTGCCAAGCAAATGTGCATCAGCTCCGGCTGTAAGAAGCTTAATTCTGTTCCCTTTCTTTGTGTTGTCGAAGATTATTCCATTGCCCTCCACATACTTCTTTTCTATTCGCTTCCCTCCCCGGTTGCTTGGATATGAGAAGTTTCATTGCCTTTGACCAGGTATCCGGTCTGCCCTCCGACAAGGGAGTACAAAGGCCTCAACATGTACACTAGCAGTTCAGGACAAAGCCCGTTCTGGAAGCTAGATTTAGTTCTAATAAAATTCATAAGCTTCATTCCTGAGCCTGTAATTACTTTCTGTTCCCCCCATGCGCCGGACATGCATTGGAGAATGCACAGATTTAATCTGTGGCCTAGCTGAGGCAAGCCAAACCAGTTTGTCTCCCAAGCCCAGGTGGAGCTTCATCGACGTACAAGGAGGACACTTGAGAGAGTGTTTGCTCTTGGAGAATAAACTTCTCAACATCTCGAATATAATTTCACCTGTGGCAAATCCTTGCAATGAGATCAAACTGAATAGTATTTCTAAGAAAACCTACCTAGAGATCTCTCCTCTTCACAGAAGAGCAATCCGACCTTTTCATTTATGATATTATATATGTAAATTCATGGTATGCAAGGTCTATTTTATGTATATGCACTCAATCTAGTTTTGTGCCTGGAGACCAATGCACTGTAAATCCTAGGCCTCTTCCAGTCCCTGGTACTGGAATCAGTGCTCGGAAGCCTGTCATTCCAGAGCAGTTTATATGGTCCCAGGGAATGACATTCTACTCTGGGAGCTGTCATTCCAGTTCCTGAGCATAGACTCCAGTTCTAGGGGCCATGTTTCCACTCTGGGGGCTATAATAACCCTATATGGTCAGGGACCTATTTACCTAAGGGACTGCCTTTCCCCACATGTTTATTTATTTATTTTAATTTATTAATTCAATTTATACCCCGCCATCCCCGTGAGCGGGCTCAGGGTGTCTTACAACAGTGGCACAATTGTCGATTTATTTTTATTTATTTACATGAGATTTATATACCGCCCATGACCCCTAATGAGTCTCAGAGCAGTTCACAATGTACTACACAATGTAGTTGATTCCTAAGGCCACAATTTTTCTTAGGGGGGGATATCCTACCAGCTCCCTTTCTCGGCGTTCTTCGTTCTTCTTTTAGCAGCTTCGTTGATCTTTCAGTGATCCGGGTGGTTAGCAGCCAGGCTCAGGCAGGCTTCTTCTTTAGATCTCTCTGCTCCTCCGGAGCGCCGCCGCATCTCGGGCGCAGCTCCCGGCTAACGTCCTAACGGCTCCTGCCGTGCTGCGTCCTGCGTCATCGCGTCGCTCTGGCTCCACCTCCACCTCTGCTCGGTCCAGCTGCTGCCTCCCTGGATCACTCGCCGCCATTTTTCTTTTCCTTGCCGCCGCCGCCGTCTTTTTTCTCCTCTCTCTCGCCGCTGCCGATCACCTTCCCAGCACGAAGCCAGGAGAAGGGTGCCCCCTGCCACCTAGGGGCAGGTACCCATTTCTCTTGTTTTTACTAGAGCCGCTGGGTTGGCGGGAGCTGGGGCGAGGGCCGGGGGCTCAACCCGGCCACGGTGGGGATTCGAACAGCCTTATGGCTGTTCGCTACAGATGTTAACCGCAGGCATCGTATTGCCTGCGCCACCGCCCCGATAAAACCATATAAAAGATATGAACCAATACTATACAGATAAAATCACAAAATCATAAGGTGCTATTAGTTATATAGTTCATTACTTGCGGTGGCGTACTAAAGATGTCTACAACTGCTGAGTTCCGGCACAGTGTCGTCCTGAGTCTCTCAGTGGAATGAGCCAGATGTTAAAGCTGGGGGCCGGGCTAGTTGATGGTAATAGTGAGGGTGGCTCCTAGTCAAAGGCCTGGTGGAAGAGCTTCGTCTTGCAGGCCCTATGGAACAGTAAGAACACTAAGAGGTCCCAAAACTGTTTGGCTCTCCCAGGCCCTAAAGAAGCCAGGCTAGCTGTGACAAGGGCCAGGGATTTTTCCATGGTGGCCCCTTACTGGTGGAATGAGCTCCTGGATGACATCAGGGCCTTGCAGGACCTTTTACAGTTCCACAGGGCCTGTAAAATGGAGCTCTTCCACCAGGCTTTCAATTAGGGTGCCACCTCCCAACATTGTGGTCCTGGCCCAATATCAGTACCAACCTGATAACTAATAGCCTGGCAAGAACTCAGACTGTAGTGGCAGCTGACCATCTGGATGCTGAGAGAATGCTGCCATTGCTTACAAGCTCCTACAAATACTAGGACTTTTGATTTTAGATGTTGTAGTTTTACTTAAATCTTATGTTTTAACATATTGTTATATATATATATATATTCTGTAAGCCACCCTGAGCCTGCCTGGGCGGGGAGGGCAGGATACAAATAAAATAAAATAAATAAATAATTCCAGGCCAAGAGCACTGATTCCACCCCCATGGGTTGTCATTCCAAGCTAGGCCTGTCATTCCAGGCCCAGAGCATTTTATCTGAGCCTAGGGACTGTCATTCTCCCCCCAGTGACTATCATTCCAGTCTGGAGGCTGTCACTCCAGGCCCAGGGCAGGTTTCCACAAGATGTTCCATTCTGCTCCTCTTTCCTGAGGAGGTTCTTTTATATATGGTTTGTTTCCTGAGGAGGTTCTTTTGCATATGGATTGGCTGTTGATCTGTAGTGCTATTGTCAGATGTTGAAAGCTCCTCCACTAGCATGTTCACAGCCTGGGGAACTCCTACAAGATAATGACTCAGCCCTATCCCACCTTCTGGAGTAGATATAAATTACCTGCCTACCATTTTCATCTCACCTTGACACAGAGAGTACTCCACCTTTCTGTGTTATACCTCTGAGGATGCCAGTCACAGCTACTGGTGAAAAATCAGGTCCTACAATGCCAAGAACATGGCCATACAACTCAGAAAATCTACAACAGCTAATTTATTTTCTTTCTTTGGGATGCAAGTCCTTCAAGGAGGAGCATTTCATAAGGCAGAGACAGTCTTATCTGCTTTGATTACAGTCTCACCCTGCTGTAAACAAACTGGTTCGTATTTAGAAAGTCAAGCAGGGCAGAGAGATAAATTGCCTTCCCTCTGCTCCTTAAGCACCCTGATCTCAACACCCACTGCTCTTTTCTTAACATTAGCTGACAGTGCCATGTTAAATTATTAACTCGAACACCATTAACAAGAAAAATAATTAAGTCACCGCCCTGCTCAACAGAGCAACAAGAAAAGAGTCTGAGGCTCAGACATGTCGAGGGCCTTTCAGCCTCTGAACAATTAAAAATATGGCCCCTGATGAAAATTATACCAGCCAGGGACAGAAAATCACCGGAAACCTTCCCATTGGCTTGAAGTCTGGCTTTTCTGTCTCTCTGTGCATGCTGCCTTACTTTATAAGGCTGGTACTTCCACTGATACTTTGATACTTCCAAGATCTTCCCCCAATGTTTCTAGGCCTTCCTCTCTTTATCCTTTTTTTTAATTCAAGACCAATGTTGTTTGATTTCCCGGAGATCAACAGACACAGCCTTCTAATATACATGGCGGAAAAGTATTGGTTTGCCTGCTCAAAGGGCCCCCGACCTGCTGGCCCAGTTCCAGCCGACGGGGGGAACCCCACCCCCGAAGTGCCCAAATCCAGCCAACGTGCCCAGTGCAATGATGTCACACTGGGCATCGCACTGGGCATGTTGCCGGGGAGACGCTAGCATTTGGCCTGAAAACTCTATGGTATCACAGAATTTTCAAGCTGAATGCTACAGCGTCCACCAGTGGCGTGCCTAGTGTGATGACGTCACTTCCGGGTGATGTCATCATGGCGCACACACGAATGTCCCAGACCAGGACCATACACACCCTGCCGAAAAAGGTAAGGGACCTTCAACCCTACGTATTTTTGCAGTTGGAGTCTTCCAGTGGTTTTGTTTTTGTCTGCAGGAGCCAGCCCCAGATACTAAGAAAAATTGAGAGGAGAGGCATTCCCCGAAACTGATGCACAAAAACAATGATGAAATAATGTATAAAATTGCCAGTTGTGTTCTGATGAAAATCTTTGGGGCAACTAAGTTGTATGCATCTTATTAGGGAACTCCCCATTTTTAGGTTGAAAGTAAGTCAGGAATTGACCGTAGTGATTTGTACGACTGTCTCAAGCTTTATTGTTCATGGCTTTTGAAAAAGTAATAAAATTATTTTAATTTTTTTTTAAAAAAAGGAATGATGCAAAAAAGGCCCCTTTGTTCATTTACTGACACTTATGATCAATGAAGGGATATGCCAATAGAGAGCTGTCAGCTCAAATGATGCTCTGATGATGATACCTGTTGGATACCAATGAGGGATTTCTTTATGTGTAAACTGTCACGATGTCATTTGGGGTATAAGACCTTCTGCCCTTCCTGGTTGGGGGCAGAATACAGCTTGGTGTTACTGGGTGCCAAGGGATCCAGTCCTGTATTTCCCTGATTATTGCAATAAACAGATATCTATCCTCTCCCTGGACTCCAACCGTGTGTTCCTTATTCGGCCCCAGGAGCACACGGGGCACAGATTTGTGCATCACTTAGAATTCAGACAGGCGGAGCAAAGTTCTTCTAAAATAGCTTGCAGGCACCTCCCTGATCAAAGATCTACAAGAATGTTTTGCCAGAACATGAAATGCAATCCTTGCATGATTTCCATAGTACACTGCAGGGTAAATTGAGAGACATGGTAAGCTCTGGACTTTTCCCTTACACATCCGTTGTAATTCATTTAAACTTTGCATCATCAGATGGTTAAAAAAATTGGCTGACGCAGAACACTGAGTGATTCAAGGATGTTAGTGAGAATTTGCAGTGTTTAAGCAAATTAGAGTTCGGAAATGTATTAGGCAACTATCCTCCATGGTTTTAATACCTGTAGCTGACGAACTTTATATTTGGTAATATTAGCAGTGGAAAATTAAGAACAATTGAGACGACTCTGGAATTGCTTCCATCTAATTTTGCCAACCTAGCAGTTCGGAAGCAAGAAATTGCAAGTAGATAAATAGGGACCACTTCGGTGGGAAGGTAACAGCGTTCCGTGCGCCTTGGTGTTTAGTCATGCCGGCCACATGACCACGGAAACGTCTTCGGACAGCGCTGGCTCTTCGGCTTTGAAACGGAGATGAGCACCGCAACCCTAGAGTCGGATTCGACTGGCTTTCGAGCAAGGGAACCTTTACCTTTACCTAATTTTGATAAGCTGGAGCGTTTTCTATACTTTATCAGATGTTCCTTTGTAAAGATGAATTAGGTAACTACACCATATGAGTCCTTCGCAGGCACATAGACCAGCTCCGCCGCCGTCTGCTCACAGCAGAGCCAGAGTTGCAGTCAGCAGTTGAGGAATACCACCAAGATCAGTATTGACTATTTAGACTGTCAAAAAGGGCTCTCCAGGAACCTCAAGCAGAGGTATTTCACGTCACCTACTCCCTAACTTTCTAACCCGGAGATGCCAGGGACTGGACCTGGAACCTGCTTAAAAATACAAAAATCGCTTTGGAAAAAGTGAGACATAGGGAAAAAGCTGGCATTTCTCAGAGAGTTTACATGAGTCAGCGAACAAAGGCATTCGGGGAAAGAAGACATGATCTGATTTAAACCCAGCAAGCAGCTTGGTGACCCTTCCGTGAACCCAACTCATTAGTCAGGGAACCATCCACCCAGGAATAATATTTTGCTCCTAAACTGTTGGCCTGAGGAATCTGACTGTGCCTCATTTCTTCTGAGCCTCGACTCTTGACACAAAGTTAGGGTTGCCAAGTTCCCCGGATGCTCAGGGGGTGGGGGGCGCATAGGGTTGCCAGATCCAGGTTGAGAAACTCCTGGAGATTTGGGGATGGAGCCTGGGGAGGACTGGGACCTCAGTGGGGTACAATGCCACAGAGTCCCCCCTCCCCCCAACCTCATATCTGTTCACCTGCCATGCTCAGCCTCTCTAACAATTTAGGCAAGATGCCCCAATATTTTTACGATCTCGATATCCCTCTTCATCGTTGAACTTTTCTTCTGGCCAGGGTTAACGCATTTCTCTCTAGAATACTCTATGGCAGATATCATCAGATCCCAAGACAAGGACAGCTGTGCCCCTGCGGTCTTAACTCCCTGGACACGATTGAGCATATCATTGTCGAATGCCCCCTGTATGAGCTCCCTCGCAGAAAATTCCTTCTAACTTGGCCTCATCCTAAAAGTTATTTGAGTAACAAGTTAAAATGTCAACTTCTCTTGAATGATTCGATCCCTGAGATCACTAATGATGTTGCCAAGTTTCTTACCGAAGCCAGTTTGGTGTAGTGGTTAAGTGTGCGGACTCTAATCTGGGAGAACCGGGTTTGATTCCCCACTCCTCCACTTGCGCCTGCTGATGTGACCTTGGGTCAGTCACAAGCTCTGGCACAGCTGTCCTTGAAAAAGAGCCTTTTGTGTCAGAGTTCTCTCAGCCCCACCCACCTCACAGGGTGTCTGTTGTGGGGAGGGGGAGGGAAAGGAGTTTGTGAGCCGCTCTGAGACTCCAAGTGAAGGGCAGGGTATAAATCCAATCTCTTCTTCTTCTCTTCTTCTTAAGGAACAAAATTTTAGATAGTACTATTTTGATCGTACTACATTTGTATGAAATCTTAGATTTTAATTTTGCGATACAATGTTTTATATACCTTATGACTAATGATATGTCAATAAAGGTCTATGAATGAATGAATGTGTCCCCCCTCCAGATCTTCCATTTCTTCCAGGGGAACTGATCTCTGCAGTCTGGAGATGAGATGTAATTCTGGGGGATCCCCACATCCCACCTGGAGGCTGGCCTCCCTCCATAAAGTTGGCAACTCTTTTTCCTACTCTGGGCTTAGAATGTTGCATAAGTACACACTTTATCTGAAACGATGTCACTTTAGTTCTTTGGCTGGTGCGTAATTAGAAAGAAGTTGTAACCCGCCAGATTGGCCCACGCGAAACCCAAAACCAAAACCCAAGTGCTACATTTTATTAGAGCCCCCCCTTCCCCATGACACAAAACACCATGCCAAGCTTTCAGGCTCGCCAGAACTCGAGAACTTTGTTCAAAATGACTAGTGACATCTCAGAGTTTTGAGTCTTGCTTTCGTTCCAGTGGATAATGAGTAGATACAACTACCAAAAAAACAAACTGAGCAGCAAAACCACAGATGACCATACCTGGTATCCAAAGGGGTCATTTTGTAGAAAAAGAGGTGCAGGAGCTCATTAGCATAACTCATTAGCATAACTTATTTGCATATGCCACACACCCCTGGCATCACTTACTGTCCACAGTGAAATAACAATGGTTGGTGATAAGAGCTGTTAGTAGCCTTCCTGAATGTTTGGATACCTTAGTGGTGAATCAGACTGTGAAAGGACCACTGGAAATTGAAGTTTGATAAAGACTGTTCTCGAAACGAACAGTAAAACTCGAGAAGTTCATCTCCACCTGTTGAAATACAAGAATCATAAACAACATGAAAGTTGGATTTCAGCATTAATTTCTTTGTGTGAACTTATGCAGCATTTCACTTTGTATTGATATCACTGGAAGTGTGTCAGAAGGCAACGCCCACCGCTCAGGCTCCACTGGACTTTTTTGGATTGCTAGCTATGGGGGGATGCGCAGATCTGCCCTCACAGAGGAGGGAGAGCTTGTACCTGAATAAACCTTGGCCTTAAAGGTGCCACTGGACTCCTTTGGATTGCTATCTGGGGGGGGGGGGCTCTGCAACTTACCTGGCTACTTCTTGCTCCTTGTGGTCCAGAGCTGCTGCGAGCAGGGGGTGGGGCTTGTTGCATGTGCCCGCCCCCTGGGCTCTTTACTGCCGGAGCTCCGCTACTGTGCGCTCCTGCAGGAAATGACCCCTGATCCACAGCAAATGTGTATGGTCCGGTATAGCATTAGTAAAAGTGGGGTTGCCACCCTCCAGGTGGTGTCTGGAGATCTCCTGGGATTACAACTGAACTCCAGGCGACAGAGATCAGTTCCCCTGGAGAACACAGCCACTTTGGAAGGGGGACTTTACGGCTCTACACCCAGTCGAAGTCCCTCCCCTCTCCTTCCCTCCTCGAACCCCACCCTCCTTAAGCTCCACCCCCCCAAATTCCCAGGCATTTCCCAACCCAGAGCCAGCCACCTTCAGTAAAAGTGATTTTTCTGTAAGTAAAGCAGGTCGTTTTGAATTTCTAGAAAGAAAACGACTGCAGCTCTTTGCTCATTTTTAACAAATCATTCTAATGGCTTGGAAAGACAAATGCTAATAACAGCTGCAGGGTGTCAGTATTTGACACTTTGCCACCCAGAGTTCCCCAGCCAAAAGTAGTAGCCAAAGCGGACCTAGAAATGCTCATTTGATTTCAGATCTCTGATCTAGTCCAGTTCTTTTCTGAGGATCTCATTAATAACTAGAGCTCCCTAATTAAAACCATAACTTGCATAAATGACTGGACAGTTGTTGTGTTTGCTTTTCAAACGCAGTGTGGTTGGTCAGGAAAAAGCCCTTTTAGAGTCAGTTGGATTTCTCCTAAGTAAGTGAGCAAAGGATTGCAGCCTTAGCAGGGGCGGATTAAGGCTCGCCGGTGCCCTAAGCACTGACCAATCTTGGTGCCCCCTTCCTTTCCACACTGACCCCGTTCATCTTAGTTGTTGACCTGTCTGACCAGCGATACAAAAATTTATTCATATGATAACACAATATACTATACTAACTAAGATTTTCACCCTTTTCCCAACTTTGTGGTGCCCACTTTGGCCCTGATGCCCTAAGCATGTGCCTAGTCTGCTTCATGGTTAATCTGCCCCTGAGCCTTAGAATTCGATTCCATATGTTGGGCAGATTCCATATGTTGGCCTGAAGTCAATGGCGCTTACCGTCAAGTCCATATATTGTCCTATGCACGCAGAACTGAGTAAATGCACATAAAGGTAAAGGTTCCCTTGCTCAAAAGCCAGTCGAGTCTGACTCTAGGGTTGCGGTGCTCATCTCCATTTCAAAGCCGAAGAGCCAGCGCTGTCCGAAGACATTTCCGTGGTCATGTGGCCGGCATGACTAAACACCAAAGCACACATAGAGGCTGGCAATTAGTCTTTGAAGTGGTCCTGAATATAGGGATGCTAGAACACCCTCCAGTTCAGTTCATCTTATATTTGCTGGTTGAGAACAGGGAGTCAATTTTTGGTCAGTTTGCTGTTTGTGGGCAGTTCGAGCCTGTTTGTTATGTCGGTGGAGGAAAGTGACGTCAAACTGCAGCCGACTTACAGCAACCCTGTAGGGATTTCCAAGGCAAAGGTGAACAGAGAGGTTTTGCCACCAGCTGTGAGTGGGCATTCCAGCGGCTCTCATCGGTTGGCAAGTGACCACCTAAGCCTACCTGTGACGCCATCTGTGCGTGAGGGTTTCCAAGGGAAGAGATGTTCAGAGGTGGTTAGCCATTGCCTGCCTCTGCGTAGTGACCCCTGATGAGATCAGGCTAGGCTGAGTCATCTAGGTCAGGGCATTGGTTGGGTTACCTTTCACATATTCAGACAGTACCATGGGAAGCCACCTGTGATGTTTCAAGCATGCGACTTCTTACAGAGCCTGATGGCAGCTCTGATCTCCTGTCTCACACAAAAACCCGTCGTTGGCCCTGCCCACCATCAGCCAGCAGTTAGAAACAGCATTCCATTTTTATTAAAAAGCCCTCCCATTTGGTCCTCATTTAAGTCCATGTTATCAGCTTTATGTCATGCGAGTGCATATTTGCACAGCCTTATGGGAATTAAAGTTCTCTCCTCCCCAGGGGTCATTTCCTGCAGGAGCGCACAGGAGCGGAGCTACGGCAGTAAAGAGCCCAGGGGGCGGGCACATGCAACAAGCCCCACCCCCTGCTTCCAGCAGCCCTCAGTCAGAGCACGAAGCAGCCAGGTAAGTTGCAGAGCCCCCCTGCCCCCCCAGTCCAAAACAGTCCAGTGGCACCTTTAAGACCGAGTTTTATTCAGGTACAAGCTCTCCCTCCTCTGCAAGGGCAGATCTGCACGCTTCTCACCCCCAATAGCTAGCAATCCAAAACAGTCCAGTGGAGCCTGAGCGGTGGGTGTTGCCTTCTGACACACTTCCGGTGATGTCAGGGGGTGTGGCATATGCAAATAAGTTATGCTAATGAGCTCCTGCACCTCTTTTTCCATGAAATGACCCCTGCCCCTCACATAATTTAATGTCCCGCCCCAACCATCCATGATCCCAAGTAGAACCAGTTTCACCTCCTGCAAGGCAAGGAAACGAAACTCCATCCCCACAGCTATTGTAGAGCGACTGTACAGATACAAAGCTGTTCAACAGGCCCTTTGGTGGACAGACCAAAAGGTCAGACGTTCAGCCAACAGGTGATTGCAGATACCGAAACAAGATACATTCTCAAACATGTTCACTGCAAAATCCATGGCATATCAACCCGTCTACCTAAAGGGAGCCCTGACCTGGATGGTGCAGGCTAGATCAATCTTGACAGATCTCAGAAGCTAAGTAGGATTGGCCCTGATTGGTATTTGGGTGGGAGACCACCAAGGAAGTCCAGGGTTGCTATGCAGTTGCAGACAATGAGAAACCACCTCTGTTTGTCTTTTGCCTCTAAAACCTTCTGGTGTTGCCGTAAGTGGGCTGCCACTTGATGCCACTTTAAACACTCCCCGCCATAAGCAAGTCATTTTTATCAATGAGTAGCAGGGACTCCTTTGCATATTAGGTGACACACCCCTAATGTGGCCAATCCTCCAAGAGCTTACAGTAGCCCCTGTAAGAAGAGCTCCGTAAGCTCTTGGAGGATTGGCTACATTAGGGGGGTGTCGCTTAATATGCAAAGGAGTTCCTGCTACAAAAAGAGCCCTAATCTGATACATAAAAGGGAAATATTTGCTTTACTTTATTCAAAATCTTTGTATTCTGCCTACCTTCCACCCTAAAGGAGGCCCAAGAATCTATAAAACCCTAAGATCTATAAAAACACTCAATACATGCGCTGCCACAATGTATTCAGCCAAACTAAAAATGCTGCTTTTTCAGATGGCCTTTGAGATGGATACCAATCTATTTCCAGATCAAGGGGCTGGTACTCACCTTAAAAGCGCTAAACAGTCTGGGGCTGTCATATCTGAAGGCCCGGCACTCTCACTACAATCCCCTTCATACGCTGCGCTCATCCTCATACAACGTCTTCTTGGTGCTGGCCCCCGAGAGGTCCGCTTGGCTGCCACCAGCACAAGGGCCTTTTCCACCTTGACCCCATCCTGGGGGAGTGCCTTGCCGGTTGAGGTTCGAGCCCTGTGGGACCTTCTGAGCTTCCGCAGGGCTTGCAAGTCACTCTTGCTCTGGGAGGCCTTCTCCTGAGCTTCTTCTACATACTATGTATTTTTACATCCAATTGGTGCTTTATGGTTTTAATTAACCCCGAGCCTTCGGGAAAGGGTGGAATAGAAATTTAATAAAATAAAATACAGTGTAGATTGAGAGCCAGTTTGGGGTAGTGGTTAGGAGTGCGGACTCTAATCTGGGAGAACCGGGTTTGATTCCCCACTCCTCCACTTACACCTGCTGGTGTGACCTTGAGCCAGTCACGAGTTCTCTCAGAGCTGTTCTCACAATGGCAGTTCTCGAAAGAGCTCTCTCAGCCCCACCTACCTCAGAGGGTGTCTGTTGTGGGGAAGGGAAGTGAAAGGAGATTGTAAGCTGCTCTGAGACTCCTTCAGGTAGTGAAAGGCAGGATATAAATCCAGTCTCTTCTCTTCTTCTTCTACATATTTTTTTTTGTTTCATCATTTAACCCTGTTCCTGTTGGATCTCTCCTTGCCCATCTTTTGTTTAAAAACACACCAAGAAGTTTATAAAAATGATTCCTTGTTGGTGCAGCATGGTGTAAATTGTTATAATCCATTACTTCGTGCTATTTATTTTCTATTTGTTTCATTGTTCTCTTTGCTGCTGTGTTATGCCAATAAACGTCTATGTATGTGTGTTTTAAAAAACACACTCACACAAACATGCACCACTTTCTTTAAACATATTTGGGTGGACTTTTGTAGATTCAGGAGGCTAATTAACTATTGGGTCTGACATAAGCTGGGTGGAGTGACTCTTTTATACCAGGGAAGGGGATAATCTCTAAGTAATCTCCCTGTTACTTTTAATGAAAATTGCACTTTGACAGACCTCAGATCTAGAGTTGCCAACCTTCATGTGGGTGTTATGTAGTGGGTTGCCGCATGGATGGACGACAGACAACGACGTGGTGCATAGCACGCTTTATTAGGCACACAACAAGACATGCGGACAAACGGCCGGCAGGCCAACTATATACACCTCTGGGGACACCCCCTGGTCACCATTGGTGGGTTTGAATCTCCCGCCATGGCTCCCATTGGTTCCCCTGTGGAGGGACTAGAATCCTAGTCCCCATTGTCTTCCAGGGCTGAAGCTCAGGTATGTGCGCTGACCTCTGGTGGCGGTCAGCGGACACAACAGTGGGGACTACAGGTTTCCCAGAATTTCAGCTTTGCAAAGAGTTCAAAAGCAAGAAATTGCAAGTATATGAACAGGTACCACTTCGGTGGGAAGGCAACAGAGTTCCGTGCACCTCGGTGTTTAGTCACATGACCATGGAGAAGTCTTTGGACAGCGCTGGCTCTTCGGCTTTGAAACGGAGATGAGCAGCGCCCCCTAGAGTCAGATTCGACTGGCTTTCAAGCAAGGGAAACGACCTTTAAACTACGGAGACCAGTTCCCCTGGAGAAAATGTCTGCTTTGGAGGGTGGACTCCGTGGCATTAAGCCCCTCTTGAGTTCCTGCCCCAACCTCCACCCTCCCGAGGCGGCACTCATAAATCTCTAGAATTCCCAAAGCCAGAACTGGCAACCCTCTCTCCCTCTCTGATCTCTCACATCTTTTCTGATTGACGGCAATGCTCAATGCACCCTGGTATGAGGTCTTCTTTGTACGTATTTCTTCTCTGGCAAGCCAGAACAGGATACCAGCTAGTGATGTCAATGTAGGGTTGGCATCAGCAATGGCATTTAGGAGTGGGCTGTTGGTCGTGTCTAAAGCTGAAGAAGTCGGGTCTCCTGAAGAGAGCACAAATGATGTGATCGTGGATGCTGAAGAGAGGCTCTGTGGGAAGGGCACATCGGACAAGCGCATAACAATCGTTTTGTCTAAACAACAGGGTTGGGAAGGCAGCCAAAGCAACTGAGGATTATCAGACTGAAACGGAGCAAATATTTCATTTAAAAAGAGGGAGATGGCCGTAAGGAGAAATTCCTATTATGGGGGAAATCAACAAAGAAAGCAAATTGCTTTCATCCATTATCTTTTGAATTCGGCCCATCAGAATTATTTACTGTTTGACCTCGGAGGCCCTGACAATATCGGGGGAAAAGATATAAATATAATATCGGGGTGCAAAGTCCTGTCAAGTTGCAGCCAATTTATGGTGACCTCCACAAGGGGCTTCGAAACCCAGTGAGAAGCAGAGGTGCTTTGTCATTTGGTGTAATGTCATTTGGTGTAGCCAGTTTGGTGCAGTGGTTAAGTGTGTGGGTTTGATTCCCCACTCCTCCACCTGAAGCTGCTGGATGATGTTGGGCAAGCCATAGTTCTGTCAGAGCTGTTGTCTCCAGGACAGTTCTCTCAGAGCTCTCTCAGCCCCACCTACCTCACAGGGTGTCTGTTATGGGGAGGGGAAGGGAAAGGAGTTTGTAACCCACTCTGAGACTCAGGGTGAAGGCTCAGGTATAAATCCAATCTCCTCCTCCTCCTCCTCCTCCACTTCTTCTTCATAAGAACATAAGAGACGCCAATGTTGGATCAGGCCAAAGGCCCATCCAGTCCAACACTCTGTGTCACACAGTGGCCAGAAATACCAGTGCCATCAGGAGGTCCACCAGTGGGGCCAGGACATTAGAAGCCCTCCCACTGTTGACCCCTCCAAGCACCAAGATGACAGAGCATCACTTGCCCCAGAGTCCCTATCTATACCTTGTGGCTAATAGCCACTGATGGACCTCTGCTCCATATGCTTATCTAATTCCCTCCTGAAGCCGTCCATGCTTGTAGCCGCCACCACTTCCTGTGGCAGTGAATTCCATGTGTTAATCACTCTTTGGGTGAAGAAGTACTTCCTTTTATCCATTCTAACCATTTCATCCGTTCTAATCCATTCTTCTTCCTCCTCCTCTTCCTCTACAGAGTCTGCTTTGGTGGTCCCCCTTCCAAGTACTGACCCTGCTTAAACTACTGAGATCTGAGGAGACTGGGCTATACCACCTTCCCTCCCCAAATATATTACATCATATAAAACGCTATCGAGCAACATTATAAGATTTAGGGTATCGAAACACTGCCCAGACACTTCACTCTTTTCCATACAAGCAGCTTTTGAACACACTTGGGTTTTATTCACCCCACCCCACCACTGTCTGTAATGCAGTGTAATGAGATCTGCTAGCGTCAAGATAAGGCCATGAGGAAAAAATTAGAGCCACGGCCCTGTAGAATTACTCAGTGAAGTCACCGGAAATTGTGGAATGGCTGGACGTGTTTCAGCCGTTACAGACTGGCCAGTGAGATTTTTCCCCTCAGCTCCGGATGGGTGAGATCTGAGGGTGTGACAGAATTTTGATCGCTTTCAAAATATTGCTGGAAAATCTTGCATGTAATGATAATTTCATGGGGAGGATACACAGAGGGTGCGGTCAGACGGCATGCTGAGAGCGGGTTAAACTGCTCTGGCCCCATGCTGGGTTTTTTTAACCTGAGGAATCGCGATCACACTCACCTCCTTGTTCCAGATCGCTGCGCAGCCACATGGCTCCCCGCTGTCCACACACGGGAGCGTGCGTCGGTGTTGTTTCCCCCCCCCTCTCAGTTTGGGCGTGCACACAGGCGGCCATCTGTAGAGTTAAAATTTCCACGCCTGCGCAGAACAGCAATTTCCACTTCAACCCAACTGCTGTAACACTTCCCTTTAAACTTTAAAGGAACACTTCCCTTTAAACATTTACCCTGAAAATGGCCTCTGTGAAATCCCGAACTCGTCTAAATGCTAAAACTAGGCCCCGTTTAAACATTGTTTTTAATAATGAGGTGGCGGACCTCCGCCTATGCGCACACCTCCAACGCTTAAAAAAATGGCGGGCGAAAAACGGAAGCCTGGGGCAGCTTTCAAGCGGGGAGGGGGTTTAAACCGGAAGTGGCTCAACACCGCAGGAGCGATCACACGGGGGGGGAAATGTGGCTGGAAACGGAGAATCAGGAAAACACCACTTGGGGACTTGGTATCAAAATACTCTGTGTTAAAGCGGTTTTGAGTCTGAAAACGACAGCTGGGGATGGGAGGAAGATGTTGACTGTGTGATCGCGCAGATAAAATCAATTTCTGAGATGGGCCGAAAGAGGACTAAACGGCCCGTCTGAACGCACCCAGATACTTCCGTGTCAGAACAACATTCCCCCACCCACCCAGAAACTAACAATTTCCCTGAGTTGGATAACCCCGGCTATCTCGATTGCACCTCATCACAGAAGCTAAGTAGGGTCAGCCCTGGTTAACTATTGGATGGGAAGACCACCAAGGAAGTCCAAGGTTGATACAAGCAATGGCAGACCACCTTTCTATTGGGATATTTAGTTACTTACCATAGCAAAGTTTTGCCCGATCATAGACATGGGATACTGAGTACAGTATATTGCAAAAAAGGGAAACTTACATTGATTCAAGTAGATCCGGTTCACATTCCGGTTGCAGGCAAAAGAAGAGAAAGGAGCCTAATCTAAAGAGTGCTTTCCCGATCACATATGGCCAGCTTGCCCAGCATCATCTGTGTGGGAGTATGAGGGCCCTGTGTCTACAGGAGAGACCTGCAGAGATGCGTGTCTCCATGGAAAGCCATGTGAAGAGAGTGACGGGACAAAGGACGAGAGAGAGGAGGGGTCAGAGGGCAGCTCCCAGGTTAAAACTAAGGCTGCGATCATACGCACAATTAGACCCGACATAGGTGCGAATGCTGGGCGGATTCAAAGGGCGCGATCAGACAACAACATCTGGGAACCACCACGCAGCTGTCGGCAGCTCGTTCTGTTCCACCACAAAAGTGGAGTTAAAAGACACCAGGGGAAAATCTGGTAGTAAATGGGATGCGACAGGCCACGGACGGACTTCCCCCTGTCTGATCCCTCCAGCACACTCTCATGGCATTGGGATCAGGCCATTCCGACTCCATGCTGTTGTCCCCCCCCCTTCACAGTATGCGCGTCATCACAAACTCCATAGGGTGTCCTCGGTGCAGAGGTGCGATTAATCTATCCCTCGTTTTAGCGCATGGGGAAAAAAACAGCACAAAAAAAAGAGCATCAAAGGGAGGTGTGATCGTGCCACTGCGGGTCACATTCCTCTGGAGGAAATAGCCTCACTCATAACAGTAGAAATAATCCTTACATTCAATTGCTAGGTTTTGGGGTTTTTTGCCATCAAGTCGCAACCCACTTATAGCTACCCTGTATGGTTCTCTGGGCAAGAGATGGTCAGAGGAAAGTGTGGGAGAGAGTGCCTCAGAATGCCTGGACATTACAGGGGGGGGGGGTGCTACATCACTCTAAGGGTGTATAGGTGTTATCTCCGTGGATCCTGGAGGGTTTTTTGCCATCTTCTGGGCGTGGAGCAGGGGTCACTGGGTGTGTGGAGGGGGAGGCATTTGTGAGCAGGGGTCGTTTCGTAGAAAAAGAGCTAGGGGAACTCATTAGCATAACTCATTAGCATATGCCACACCCCCTGACATCACCGGAAGTGTGTCATAAGGCCACACACCCAGGAAGCAACTTACCCTCCCTCTTCTCCTGCCTCCTCCTGGCTGAATGAGGGCCGGAAGCGGGGCGGCCGGAAGCAGGGGGCGGGGCTTCGTCATGTGCCCCGCCCCCGTACCTCACCCGGGGGAACTGCGATCTCCCTTGATCCCCCCCGAAATGACCTCTGTTTTTGAGCTTCCTGCATTGTTCAGGGAGTTGGACTAGATGACCCTGGAGGTTCCTTCCAACTCTATGGTTCTAGGGCAAAACTGCTTAGCTTCTGAAATCTGATGAGAGAGAGAGAAGAAGGATTTATTGTATCTGAAATCTGATGAGAACATGCTAGCCCGAGCCCTCCTAAATTGTGAAACATGGGAAATGACAGTGCTGTTTTGGGACCCCCAACCCTTTACTGACCTGTGGCATATTTCACCAAAGGACATGAAATGCCACTGTTTCATTTCGAGGCAGCAAGCTGTTGCGACAACTCCACGCTGTCCTTATATGAGGGAAGCTCTGCCACTTCTTCTTAAGGCCTGACTCCTCCATCCAACAGGGGGTCTTTAATTTTTAGGCATCTCACCTTCTTAATACAAGAGGAGTCCACTGGAGATTTCAAAAATGATCATTCACAGATGTTTGGCCACGGACAGAGGCCGCTGCTTGGTGCCAAGAACCGCCTACTCACTTGGCAGCTTAGTTATGATGGTCTGCATGCCAGTTTAATTTTGGAAGCCAACTGCAGATAGCCTGAATGCATAGGAAAGTAGCAGTGGAGGGGTGTGTTTTTTTTGGGGGGGGGGTTTACCCTTAAGTGAATTTCATCGAATCTCAGAAGCTAAGCGGGATTGGCCCAGGTTAGTACTTTTTTTAAAATACTTTGTCTTTATCCTATAAGAAACAAACATACAGACATACAAAGATATAATCGGGGATAATTTGCATCCATACTATATCCGGTTATTAACCTCATGCATCAGCCAGTTATCCTTACTTTTCAACACCTTATAATGTTTACATAAAAATCTTTTGCATGCACTAACACATGTAATTCATTGTCCTTCGGTTTCGGTTATATGCTTGTAAAGGCCAGTTACTATTTTCTTCAATCCATTTATCACATTTGGACCATATATTTTCAAAAGCTGCTCCATTTTGCCCTCTCAAAATTGAAGTTAAACTCTCCATCTTTTGTTTATAATTTCTTCTTTTGTAGGGGTTTCGTTTCTTCTCCAGTATTTAGCATAGAGTATTCTTGTGGCAGTTACAGCATGTATAATAAGATACAAATCTTGCTTTTTATGCATTTCTGGTACAATATTCAATAAAAATACTTCAGGTATGTACAGTACAGTATTTTTAAGGATTTTTTGTAATATTTCATGGATCCAAGACCAGTATTTTTTAGCTTTTTCACATGTCCACCACATATGAAAGAAAGAACCAACTTTTTTTTTAACATTTCCAACATTCATTTGGTAATTCAGGGTAAAGGTAAAGGTAAAGGTTTCCCTTGCTCGAACGCCAGTCGAATCCAACTCTAGGGTTGCGGTGCTCATCTCCGTTTCCAAGCCAAAGTGCCAGTGCTATCCAAAGACGTTTCCATGGCCATGTGGCCAGCATGACTAAACACCAAGGTGCACGGAACGCTGTTACCTTCCCACTGAAGTGGTACCTATTCATCTACTTGCAATTCCTTGCTTTCGAACTGCTAGGTTGGCAGGAGCTGGAACTAGAGATGGGAGCTCACTCCATCATGCAGCACCCGGGTCTCGAACTGCTGAACTACTGACCTTCCACAGCCTGCAGTTCAGCATCTTAACCACTTGAGCCACCACAGCTCCTGTATGTACGGTACAGTATTCTTAAGGATTTTTTGTAATATTTCATGGATCCAAGACCAGTAATTTTTAGCTTTATCACATGTCCACCACATATGAAAGAAAGAACCAACTTTTTTTTTTATCATTTCCAACATTCATTTGGTAATTCAGGGTACATTTTTTTTTGCTAATCCAGTACTTGGATAGGAGACCTCCAAGGAAGTCCAGGGTCATGATCCAGAGGCAGGCAATGGCAAACCACCTCTGTTCATCTCCTGCCTTGAAAACCCTACAGGGTTGCCATAAGTCGGCTGTAACTTGACGGCACTTTCCATCACCGAGACTAGCAGTGGCTATTGAATTATGGTATGCTCGGGGCCAAATGCTCATCACTGCCTCGAAATTCCCTAGAGAGTCTGGCATATAGGAAGCCTGGTAAGACACTTTGAGGGATGTTTCTTGTGAAAGCTGAACCAGAGACAGAGTTGAAGTCCTGAAGCTAGAGGCAAGCTGAATGCAAGAGAGTAGGTACTTAGATGCAAGAAATCAGGAAAGCAAGCTAGAAAAGAGAAACGTAAGCAAGCAGACACAGCAAATGGCTTTCAGTGGAAGGTCTAAGTCCAGGTAGCACCATGAAATGAACCTGAATTGTCTACCAAGGCTCCTCCACAACACCCCATCAACAACTTTGTCAGAGATTCGAATCCTGTAGCACTAACAAAATTCGGGGGATATTTGGGGAATATTTGGGTCAACCCTGGTTAGTACTTGGATGGGAGGTGACCAACAAAGTCCAGGGTTTCTGTGCAGAGGCAGGCAATGGCTAACCACCTCTGTTTGTCTCTTGCCTTGAAACCCCTGTGTTGTTGTTGTTGTTCAGTTGTTGTTTGCAATTTGATCTCTAGTTCCTCTGTTATGAAAACCCTGTGAGATTGCCATAAATAGGGATGGGTATGAACCAGAAAAATGCAGTTCATGGTTTGCAACCGAATCAAACCGGGAGGTTCATTCACTAACCGAACCAGTTCATGGTTTGTGGCCCCGCAAACCCCGTTGAAAGGGACCACAGCCCTTCTAAACAGGCTTTGCAGAAAGCCTAAAAACAGCTGAGCCATGAGGAGCAGCCTGCTCCTGCTGCTCAGCTGTTTCAGGCTTTCTGATGCAGTCCCTTTAAAGTTTAAAGGGACTGCAGAAGAAAGCCCCCCAAAAGGCTGAGTGGCAGGGAGGTTCCCTTGAGTCACCATGGGTAGTAGCCACTGAAAGACCTATCCTTCATGCATCTATGTAACCCCTTTTAAAGCCATCTGTGCCTGTGCCCATCATTATATTCTCTGGCAGTGCAGTCCACACGTTGATCACTCGTTGTGTATAGAAGCATTTCCTTTTCTCTGTCCTGAATCTGCTGTGCTTGAGTTCTATGACTTTGGGAGAGAGAGAAATTTGTCTTTGTCGACTCTCTCTACTCCGTCCCCTCTTTGTCACCTCTTTCTAAACTGAAAAGTCCCAGACTCTTCAGCGTTTCCTCACACAGAAGGTGTTCCACCCCCCTAATCATCTCGATTGCCTTCTTTTTACTTTGACAAGCCTTTATTGGCATACATATACACATACAATCGGAGATCAGATTAAATATAGATTGGAAAATACAAATCCATATAGGGTAAAATTGGGGCTATGGCACAGAAAAACAGCACGAAAGCAGAAAAACCTAGTGGTTACTTAGAATGTATAGCCATAGCACTAAGAAGAAACCTTGCTACTATTTTGGTTATTTCCGTATCTGGATTATCAAGCAAAAACAAAACCTTAGAACCGTCAGGAATCTCTGAGAATTGAGCTAATATAGGATACAGAAGATCCTGGCAGGGCGCCAGATAAAAGGGACACTGAAGGAGCCACGGGGGACAGTTTCAACACAGTCCTTCTTACAAAGAGAACACCTACTAGAGTAGGGGATCCCCTGGAATCTGCCAGAGAGAAGAGCAGAAGGAAGAACATTAAATCTGGCCAAGGAGATGGCTCTGTGCCAATTTGGAGCGATAAATTGATACAGATATACAGCTGGAAGATCTGCATTTGGAAGAATCCCTAAATTTAGGGGAGGACAGGTTCTGTTGGCCAAGCTATAGAGAGCTTGCCTTCTTCTGTACTCTTCCCAGCTCTGCAATGTCTTTTTTGAGATACGGTGACCAGAACCATACAGAGTATCCCAAGTGAGGCCAACACCATAGATTTATACAGAGGCCTTATAATACCAGCCGTTCTATTTTCAACCCCTTTCCTAATAATCCCTAACACCAAGTTTGCCTTTCTCACTGCTGCAGCATACCGGGTTGATGCCGAACCTTAAAAAAAAAAAACCGATCGCCCGTGCGGGAAGAAAACGGCAGGAAAACGAAGCGGTGCGTGTGTGAAACGCCGAACCGCTTGTGAATCGGCTCCTTTCCGGTAGGGGCAAGCCGTGTGTGAAATGGCAGCCCTGTACCAGTTCATCTGGAAATGGAAGACTCCCGGTTTGAAACCGGGAGAAAACTGGTAATGTGAAATTCCCCAACTTTAATGCCAGTCGCTTACAAAGTAGGATTTTTGCTCACAAGACTCCACAGCTTAGAGGGAGCACTGGACGCTGTTAGCATTTATTGCAATATAGGTGGACCAGAGACTGAGGAATATACATTTATGGGTTAAGCAGGACAACATTATACTATCGACACAAGTTTCCCCCATTCACAAGGCTCACAGGAGCAGCAGCAGTTCGGCCGATATTGACGCCCAAGGGTAATACATCCTATAATTAATTTTTTGTCGTTGGCGATACATCTTGCCAGATTTTTCTTTTTCTTTTTTTTAAAGAATTGTATTAGTTTATATAAAGAAGAGGGGGAAGGGGAAAAGAGGGAGAGAAAGAAAAGTATAAAAGTATACAAAATTCCAATTTAGTATTCTGCATGCCAGTGTTCCCTCTAAGCTGAGTGAGTGTGAGCTAGCTCACAGTTTTTTAGTCTCTGGCTCACACATTTTTGCCTTAGCTCAGGGAGGATGGCTCCAGAGCCAACTAATTTATGCAGTAGCCAAGTCGCTCGCTCACAGCTTTAATGCCAGGAGCTCACAAAGTAGAATTTTTGCTCACAGGACTCCACAGCTTAGAGGGAACATTGCATGATTGTTACAATCTCACAGCTATTTCATCTGTCATTGTTATTATTGCCAGGTTTATCTAAAGTGATAGAAAGGGCCATCGGTTTAGAGCCAAGTTATTGCAACCCCCTCACAGGGTTTTCATGCCGTTGCTTGCCCCTGCGTAGCAACCCAGGACTTCCTTGGTGGTCTCCCATCCAAGTACTAACCAGGGCTGACCCTGCTTAGCTTCGGAGATCTGGTGAGATCGGGCAAGCTGAGGCCATCCAGGTCAGGGCAAGAGACCTTCAGAGGTGGCTTGCCCTTGCCTGCCTCTGCATAGCAACCCTGGACTTCCTTGGCAGTCTCCCATCCAAGTACTAACCAGGGCTGACCCTGCTTAGCTTCTGAGATCTGACAAGATTGGGTTCGCCTGGTGCATCCAGGCACTGTACTTTCAAGTGCTTTGATTCTGTAAAAATGGCACTGACCTTGAAAGGACAGTGCCATTTTTACAGAATCCAAGTGATCGGCAGGGTTCCGAATACGTTTACCTTCATGGAGGATGTGTGTTTCTTGGAAACCCTAGACCCCTCACATTTCCACTTTTATTTTATTTTCTTCTACAGCAGAGTTACATCCTTCCAAGTAGGGTTGCCAACTCCATGTTGGGAAATAGCTGCAGATTTGGGGGGTTGGAGCCAGAGGAGGCCAGGGACTGGGGAAGGGAAGGACTGCAGTGGGGTATAATGCCAAATGTCCACTGTCCAAAGCCACCCATTTTCTCCAGAACTGATCTCTGCTGCCTGGGATCTCCAGACACCACCCAGAGGTTAGCAACCCTACTTCTAAATCTACTGAAACCAGCAGGATTAGGCCCTTTCCACACTCTCCTTTTAATCCATGTTCACTGGGGATTTCCTCCGAGCAATTCTGCACTAAAATCGGATTCAACCTCTAATCTGGGAGAACCGGGTTTGATTCCCCACTCCTCCACTTGCACCTGGCTGGATGACCTTGGGCAAGCCACAGTTCTGTCAGAGCTGTTCTTGAAAAAGAGCAGTTTCTGTCAAGAGCTCTCTCAGCCCCACCTACCTCACAGGGTGTCTGTTGTGGGGAGGGGAAGGGAAATGAGTTTGTGAGCCACTCTGAGATACCTTTGGGTAGTGAAGGGCGGGGTATAAATCCAATCTCCTCCTCCTCCTCCTCCTCCTCCTCCTCCTAAAATCGAGTCCAACCTTCTTTTTATTCCGGGTTCCCCCCCCCCCATTCCGCATTACATTCCCTCCCTTCAGGGGTCAGCCCGGTTTCAGCCTGCTGTCGCCCCAGTTATTTGGATGCTGTTTTGCCGTGGACTTTTAACTGCCTCAACTTGAACACAGAGAAAATCCGGAATGGCAGGCAAATGCAGAAAGGACCTGAGAAAGGTGTAACACTACTTAGGATTTTACTGCATAAGATTAATTATAACAATGAATTATAATAATTAGGTTTGGGCTTTTTTGTAGAAAAAGCCCAGCAGGAACTCATTAGCATAATAGGCCATACCCAACAGCAGGAACTCATTAGCATATTAGGCCACACCCTGACATCACAGCTCATTTGCATATTAGGCCACACCCCCATGTTATTAGAAGTGTGGTCATCCAGCCACACCTACCTTTTGCTTCTCTTTACCTTGTTTGTTGTCAAAACCCAGGGCTTTTTGCATGTTAGGCCACACACCCCTAATTGTAGCCAATCCTAATGTGTTTCTGCTGTTGGGTGTGGCCTATTATGCTAATGAGTTCCTGCTGGGCGTGGCCAACTTGGGAGCCAGCCGGAACTCCGTTCCTGTGCGTTCCTGCCCAAAAATAGCCCTGGGTTTAATTGTAATAAAATTGCCCATGTGTTTGGAAATCAATTGGGAGCATTCCAGGGTGTTGCTTCTTCTTGAGTGGATGTCCCAGGTTCTCCACGTCATTCTCTGAGATCTCCAAGGCAGAGTAGTCGTTGGGCTACTCCGGGAGGTGCATCATTTCAGGCGGAAGCAGGGAGGTCCCCTTTTGCGATCAAAAAGAATAATTTGCTCTAGGAAAAGAGAGCTTGCTTTGATCTGATGTGGCTGTAAAACCAATTGACCCGGCACTCCAGCTTTACTGGAATTGAGTCTCCGGAGATGGTCCCCTATAAAACGCTTCATTAGGGAGCCCGTTCCAGACAGATGTAGCCTGTAGCCCACTTTCACCCTCTGAGCGCTTGGCTGCGGAGATGAGGAATCCATGAATCTAAGGAAGAAGAGGAAGAGATGGGATTTATACCTCCGCTCTTCGCTACCCGAAGAAGTGTAGTGTCAGAGCGGCTTACAATCTCCTTTCCCTTCCCCTCCCCACAACAGACACCCTGTGAGGTAGGTGGGGCTGAGAGAGCTCTTTCGAGGACTGCCCTTGACAGAAGACCTCTGAAAGAACTTGTGACTGACCCAAAGTCACACCAGCAGCTGCATGTGGAGGAGTGGGGAATCAAACCTGGTTCTCCCAGATTAGAGTCTCCTCCTCCTTCCTTTTCTTGTAAGTCCCCCTGCTGGCCACTTTGAAGCTTTCTTCTAGGCTAAGGAGCCTTCCTCTAACTTAAATGTCTCTTCTCCTGCAGGAGGAACGACTTAAGGTGAAGGAAGCCTCCTTAGGCTGGAGGAAGGCTTCAGGCATTGCTGAGTGGAGCGGTAGGAAACAGGCTAACAACAATAACGAAGCCGATCTCTGATTCCTTGCCTGGTCCATATTGGACCGTTTATTTTAGACCTCTTTTATAGCTAGGCTTGCCAGTCTCCTGGAGCTGTGGTGGCTCAAGTGGTTAAGACGCTGAACTGCAGGCTGTGGAAGGTCGGTAGTTCAGCAGTTCGAGACCCGAGTGTGCCGCATGACGGAGTGAGCTCCCGTCTCTAGTTCCAGCTCCTGCCAACCTAGCAGTTCGAAAGCGAGAAATTGCAAGTAGATAAATAGGTACCACTTCGGTGGGAAGGGAACAGCGTTCCGTGCGCCTCAGTGTTTAGTCATGCTGGCCACATGACCACGGAAACGTCTTCGGACAGCGCTGGCTCTTCGGCTTTGAAACGGAGATGGGCACCGCAACCCTAGAGTCGGATTTGACTGTCTTTCGAGCAAGGGAACCTTTACCTTTACCTTTACCTTGCCAGTCTCCAGGTGGCAGAAAGGAAGCAAAACAACCTTGATTTATTATGCCCAGAAATTCTTCATAGACTTACACTAGTGGATTTGATGGATGTTACTATGAGAAAGGACTATAGTGTTTGCCAAATGGATTAAAATCACATAGGAATTTCAATGCTACCCACCCTGATAAAGTTTGTATATGAAACGAGACACGATATGCATGGTCCGTTGTGTTGTTGATGCGTTTGAATTGCTCCTAGTCAATTGGATATTGGAAAAGAACTTACAAGTCTATGAAGCATTTCTTGGCATAATAAATCACGGTTGTTTTGCTTCCTTTCTACTTCCTCCCTGTGATCTCGCTCCTTGGTTTGCTGTCTCCAGGAGGTGGCTGGAGATCTCCTGGAATTCCAGCTGGTCCCTCCGGGCGATAGAGCTCACTTGCCTTGGAGGAAATGGCTGCTTTGGAAGGTGGACCTTATGGCATTATACCCCACGGAAGTCCCTCCCCTCCCCTCCCCAAGCCCCGCCCTCCCCAAACTCTAGCCTCCCAAATCTCCCAGAATGCCCCAACCCAGAGCTGGCAGCCCTATTGATAGCCCACCTTTCTCCCCAGTGGGGCCCCAAAGCAGTTTCAGGGCTCTTTTTGTAGAAAAAGCCCAGCAGGAACTCATTAGCATAATAGACCACACCCAACACCAGAAACTCATTAGCATATTAGGCCACACCCCTGCTAGAACAGCTCATTAGCCCATTAGGACGCACCCCCGTTACCAGAAGTGTGCTCATCCAGCCACACCCACCTTTTGCTTCTTATTCTCTTTACCTTGTTTGTTGTCAAAACCCAGGGCTTTTTTTGTAGCAGGAACTCCTTTGCATGTTAGGCCACACACCCCTAATGTAGCCAATCCTAATGAGTTCCTGCTGTTGGGTGTGGCCTATTATGCTAATGAGTTCCTGCTGGGCGTGGCCAACTTGGGAGCCAGGTGGAACTCCGTTCCTGTGCGTTCCTGCCCAAAAATAGCCCTGGTTTACATCATTTCCCCTCCTTTGTTTTATCCACCCAACAACCCTGTGACATAGGTCAGACTGACGTGATTGGCCCAAGGTCATCCAGTGAACTTCTGTGGCAGGGTGGGGATCGAAACCTGGGTCTCCCAAATCCTCGTTTGACACTCTTTTTTGTTTTATTTATTTATTTATTATATTTATTACCCGCCCTCCCCGCAAGCGGGCTCAGGGCGGCTCACACTGCCTGGCTCAATGCCAGATTAATATATAATGCATTTAAACTTAAAAAACTATTAAAACATTTAAAAACGTTTAAACAATCAACGTTCAAATAAAATGCATTCTGTAGTTGTTCACCAAGACGGCATAGCATATCATGTAGCTCCACAGCTACCACTACACCACACTCTTTTTTGCTGTCAAATCGCAACTGACCTATGACCAGTGTTCCCTCTAAGCTGAATTAGTGTGAGATAGCTCACAGTTTTTTAGCCTCCGGCTCACACATTTTTGTCTTAGCTCAGGAAGGAGGGCTCCAGAGCAAATTCATTTATGTGGCAGCCAGATCACTCGCTCACCACTTTAATGCCAGTAGCTCACAAAAGTAGAATTTTGGCTCACAAGACTCCACAGCTTAGAGGGAGCATTGCCTATGACCCCAGAGGGTTTTCAAGGCAAGAGACATTCAGAGGTGGTTTGGCCATTGCCTGTCTCTGAGTGCCGTCAGACGGCGTGCTGAGAGCGGGTTAAACTGCTCCGGTTCTAACCGGATTATATTTGATCTGGATAATTGCGATCACAGTCATCTCCCTTATCCCGCCTCACCACAGTTTGTGCATAGGTGCTCATCTGTAGAAGGGGGGTGCGAAACTACCATGGTGCATGCGCAGAACCACCAGGGCGAATCAATCCAACCCCTCCAACAAAAGACTTCCCTTTAAACATTTGACCCGAAAATGGCCTCCATGAGATCCCGAACTCACCTAAACTCTAAAACAAGTGACCGTTTAAATGTCAGTTCTCTAAACACAGTAGCGGAGCTCTACCTATGCGCGCACCACCGACGCTAAAAAAAAAAGGTGGAAGCCTCGGGCAGCTTTTGAGCAGGTAGGGGATTTAAACCGGAAGTGGCTTGACACCGGAGGAGCGATCACACGGGGGGAAATGTAGCTTTAAACAAGAGAGCTGAGAAAACACCACTTCGGGACCTGGTAATAAAATACTCTGGGTTAAAGCGGTTTTGAGCCGGAAACCAATGGCTGGGGGTGGGAGGCAGATGTTAACTGTGTGATTGTGCAGATAAAATCCGTTGCTGAACC
>NW_015171516.1:538416-620579 GCF_001447785.1 Gekko japonicus
CCCAAGGGGTGGTATCCGGAGTACAAGGTTTTTAACCCCTTTCCCCCCCCCCCCGTCTGATCGCTCTCCAACGTTGCAGAGCCACTTCCATTCGGAAGCCTGAGGCTTCCGATTTTCGCCCGCCATTTTTTAAAAAAAGGTTGGTGATACACGCTTGGGCGAAGCTTCACCCTGGCGTTTGTTTTTTTTTAAAAAAAAGAAAAGAAAAGGGCCTTAGTTTAGCGTTTTGGAGGAGTCCGGGACTTCAGGGAGGCGCATTTGGTCTTTAAACTTTAAAGGTAAGTCCTTACCTTTAAAGTTTAAATGTCAGACGGGGGTTTTCGCGCATGCGCGAAGATCACCATTCTGTAGATGGCTGCCTACGCGCTTGCTCAAACTGAGTTTAAAAAAAACAACGCCGATGCCTGCTGTGTGTGGACAAGAATACAACGATGGGCTCCGCGGACAGGAGGTGAGTGTGATCGCGTTTCAGCCGGCATAAACTGCACCGGTTCCAACCGGTACAGTTTATGCCGGCTGAAATGCCCCGTCTGAACGCACCCTCTATGTAGCAACCTTGGTGGTTTCCCATCCAAACTCTAACCAGCACTGACCCTGCTTAGTTTCCAAGATCTGATGAGATCGGGCTAGCCTTGGCCATCCAGGCTGGGGCACACCCGCCTGTGAAGGAACACGAGGCCCAACTCCCGTGGGTTCCCAGGGCAAGTACGCACAAGAACCAAGCTGTTGTTTATTAAATAATTACAACATCAATAGAGATAAATTATTACCAACACATTACTCTAAAATGATACAGAACTGAAAACAATAATGCTAGCTTCAACGACCTAACACTTTCAAGAACTTTGTTAGGCGGCACCGACCTTTGTTCCAAAAGAAAGGTCTCAAATTTGCCTTATCTACATCTCTAGCAATTGCAGGTCATAATCTTGGCTCATAGCTGGACAAAATCTCGGCTCACCTCCTGTCTCCCTGGGCTGTAGCTCAATTATAATTCCAGCCCCGTACATCAGGTGATGATGACATCCAATCAGAACATGTCTCCAGGAGAACTCTCCAGAAGATTACCTCACACTCTCGACCTCCCCCCTCCCATCACAGATCACAAGTTCCCCTGAGAAACTAATTGTTAGATCGCGCTAACAAAGGACTCTTAGAGTGATTCAGCAAGTGATTCAGCTTTATTGGAAGTAACGAACAAGCACTCAACTCAGTAAGAAACCAGAACAGAAAACAGTGGGAGCTTATGCTCCTTTTAAACATAACCGGGCTAATGTAGCCACGCCTATTTACAAATAACAACCAATAAGATTGCTTGGTTAAAGACCAATGAGAAGCTTTCCCTCGCAGGGGAACAGTTCAGTTCTGATTGGTCGCTGTTACAAAGCGACCAATAGGAAATTCGGTCAGAGGAGCCCTGGCTTGGCTCGAAGCTTAACATGGGAGTCCTATGAGGTGATTCACGTAATGGTTCTAATACATTACAATTCCTCCCCCCTAAGTTAAGTCATCATCCCAATTGTTTTATTTATTTACATACAGACAAATCAACTCTTGTACAACAGTTACTCCTCATTAATTACACTCATAGTCCTTCAGATAAGTCGGCATTTGCCGCGAACGCTGGGACCTGCGGAGCGGTGCAGGCTCCATGGGCACACAAGGTTGTGGGTCAGTGTGTGGTTCAGTACAACCTGGTTCAGGCACAAACTCTGCTGGGATTTCAGCCCCGCACACAGGGGTCTGCCCTGACTCGGGGACAGTACCGGGCCTTTCGGTACTCACCGCCTGCTCTGGGGGTCTCCAGTCAACATCAGGGGGATCAGCCGTCGGAGAGTCAGCGCTGTCCTTAGCCCAACGTCTCCTTAACTGATCTATGTGGCGCCGCCAGATTCGACCGTCAGCCAACTGCACCACATACATGCGAGTACCCACAGAGTCGGATATAACCCCAGGAAGCCACAAGTGCCCGTTTGCATAATTTCGTGCAAGAACCTTGTCCCCTTTTTCAAACATGCGCACCTTCGGTTGCGCAGTGGTACGCTCGGACTGATCTTCTGATAAGTCTGGGTGCATACGGTTCAAACGGGTCGTGAGTCTCCGCCCCATTAACAATTCGGCCGGACTACGGCCTGTAGCACTACAGGGGGTGGTGTGCTGCAGCAAAAGAAAGGAGCCCAGCCTCTGGCTCCAGTCCCCTTCGTCCATTTTACCCAGGGCCTCTTTGGCCGTCCTGACCATCCGTTCGGCTTGGCCATTAGATGCCGGATGGAAAGGGGCCGAAGTCATTTGGCGTATGCCATTACTCGTGAGGAAGAGCCTAAATTCCTCAGACACAAATTGAGGCCCGTTGTCACTGACGATGACGTCAGGCAACCCGTGGGTGGCAAAAAGTCGGCGGAGCGCATGGATCACAGCAAGTGATGTGGTCGATTTCATATGCACGACCTCCAGCCATTTGGACATAGCGTCCACCACAATTAGGAACATTTGCCCTTGGAGAGGGCCAGCAAAATCTATATGCAATCTGGCCCAGGGTTTACCAGATGACTCCCAGCCTTGGGGTGTAGCTTGTGGGGGATCGGGTCTGACTTGCTGGCATTTGGGACACCCTCGTACCCATTCTTCGATCTCTTTGTCCAGCCCCGGCCACCAGACATACCCTCTGGCCAACGCTTTGGTGTGTACCATACCGGGGTGACCCTCGTGCAGCGACTCTAACACTCTCGTCCTGAGTTTGTCAGGAACCACCACCCTGTTCCCCCATAATACACAGCCCTTAGAAATGGATAGTTCATTTTGACGGCTTTTGTAAGGGCCGAACTCCGGTTCAACGCTTCCAACCGGCCACCCCCTCCAAACCCAGTTTAATACTCGGGACAGCACGCTATCCTTGGCCGTGTGTGCTGCAATGTCCCTGGATGATACCGGGGGTCGAGGAAGCTCCTCAATTGCCAAGACCTCACAGGCGGGGGCAGGGTCTGCGCCAATGTCCGGCACCGGGCACCGGCTGAGGGCATCCGCATGCCCAATCGCTTTCCCAGGCCGGTGCTCTAAGTCAAAATCATAAGCCTGCAAAAATATCGCCCATCTAAGCATGCGTGGGGACATGATGTTTGGCAATTGCTTATCGGGCGCAAAAATCCCCAGTAGCGGCTTGTGGTCAGTGACCAGCAAAAATCGTCTGCCAAAAATAAAATCATGGAACTTTTTGACAGCCGCTACCAACGCCAGACCCTCCTTGTCTATCTGGGCATAGTTCCGCTCTGCCGCAGATAGTGATCTAGAATAAAAAGCGATAGGCGCTTCGCTCCCATCAGGCATCAGATGGCTTAAAACTGCGCCTACTCCAAACGGTGAAGCGTCAGCAGCTAACACCAGGAGCTTGTGTTCATCATAATGCGTGAGTACGGCATTAGATGTCAGCAGCTCCTTGACTCCCACAAAAGCCTTTTCCTCGGCCTGCCCCCACTTCCATTTTGCCTCCTTGTGCAAAAGCGCGTGCAAAGGGGCCGCCACTGATGCCTTATGCGGTAAAAACGCATGATAAAAATTCAGGAGTCCTAAAAAGGATTGGAGCTCCTTCTTACTCACCGGCCTGGGGGCGTTTTGGATTGCAGATACCTTCTCATCCGTGGGGTGGACTCCCTCTGCGTCAATGCGAAACCCCAGGAAGTCCACACTTTCCACCCCGAGCGTGCATTTTGAGCGCTTAACTCTGAGGCCGGCATTTTGAAAACGCCTGAGGACCTCTTTAACCCGGTCCAGTAGTTCCTGTTCAGACCCGCCCGCAATCAGCACGTCGTCAAAATAGGGCACTGTGCCAGGTACCCCCCTTAGTAGACGTTCCATGAGGCCCTGAAAAATCCCAGGTGCTACGTTGACCCCGAATTGCAGCCTGTTCACTTTAAAAGCCCCTTGGTGGGTTACAATTGTTTGGGCCTCGGCAGCCTCCGGGGTGACAGGCAACTGCTGGTATGCCTGGGCCAGGTCAAATTTGGCGAAAATCTTGCCACCCCCCAGGGAAGCCAAAATGTGGCTTATTACCGGGACCGGGTACGAATGTTGCTGCAGCGCCTTGTTAATCGTACATTTGTAATCGGCGCATAGTCGTATGGACCCATCTGATTTGACAGGGGTTACGATCGGGGTCTCCCATTTGCTGTATGGTACTGGCTCTAAAACCCCTTGCTCAACTAGTTTGTCAATCTCTTTTTCCACCTTATGTTTGAGAGACACAGGTACTTTCCGATACTTCAACCTAATAGGTTTGACTGACGGATCTAAGTCAAACGCAACCGGGGGGCCCTTGTACCTTCCCAACCCTTCGGCAAATACATCAGGGAACAGGTCGTACAGCATGCCCCATTTATTTTCAGACATCCTGTTAATCCCAGAAATACCGATGCCCAATGGCTCAAACCAATCTAACCCTAGCAGGTTAACCCGGTCTCCCTCTGCAATCAGGAATGACAGTTTAACACATTTCCCCTTATACTCAACAGTAACAGAGTCCCGTCCGGCCAAGGGAATTCGGTTGCCCTGGAAGTCGGACACTCTGGTTCCCGCAGGCTGGAGCCGCCGCCGGCTTCGGTTCGGGAACAACTGGCGCCAGGACGCGGCAGAAATCACCGTCACGGACGATCCTGAGTCCACCTCCATTGTACAGGGTCGGCCGTCGAGGAGTGGAGTCACGGTGATCTTGCCCTGGCTGCTGGTGCGATTTACGGCCGATGCGCTCGACAAGGTCGCCGTCAACTGGCAGCTTGCTTCCGATGCTGAGGAACGGGTCTTGCCTTGGGTGCTGACTGGAGTGCCCCTCTGCGCTGACCGGTTGTTAGTTGAGGGATCCTTCTTCGCTGATCTGCAGACTCTGGCCAGATGACCACGCCGCCCACACGCTCTGCAGTCGACATCACGAGCCCAACAGGAGCCGCGCTGGTGCTTCCCGCCACAACCGGAGCAAGGCTTGACGTTGGTAGTCTTCGCTGGGGTCCGCTTGCCTCGAACCGCGTTGACGTCATCATCCGCGTCTTCGCCCTCGCTGTCTCGTTGAGCGTGTATACTGGGCTCTGCCACCCGCTGGCGGACCTCCTTCGTGGACTTCTCCGCTGCTTCCGCGGCCACGGCCTCTTCGTAGGCCACTGCCCAGGTCAGGGTGGTGCGGGCGAACAGCCTCTGTTGCAGCCTTTCATCTTTGAGACCGCAGACGAGACGGTCTCTGAGGGCTTCCTCCACGTTGTGGAAATTACATGGCCGTGCGGCTTTGCGAAGGGCCGCCACGAAATCTGCGATGGTCTCGCCTCCGGCCTGGTTCCGCTTGTAAAAAGCGTGCCGGCAGGCGATCTCCGACGGTTGTGGAGAATAGTGAGCCTTAAGCTTCTCAGTGATGTCAGCGTAAGTGACAGTCTTTATATCAGTTGGGGCCACCAACGACCTGGCTATGTCGAAGGTCCCCTTCCCGCAGGAACTCAGGAGGCACGCCCGTTTCTTGGCCTCGTCGGTAATGTCATGCGTTTCCAGATGGAACTCGAACCTGGACAGGTAGGAGTCCCAGTCTTCTGAAGAAGGTTCGAAGCACTCGAACTTCTGGCTTCCAGTCATCGTGGGAGACTTGGGCACCGGAGCTGGTGGCGCCTCCGCCGGATCGGCTGCGGTGCTCTGCCCGCTTTCTTCCGAGTCCGAAGTGTGGATGTCCGCAGGGCTGCCTACCTGCTCTAACATCCCACCTTCGTCGCCAATTGTTAGATCGCGCTAACAAAGGACTCTTAGAGTGATTCAGCAAGTGATTCAGCTTTATTGGAAGTAACGAACAAGCATTCAACTCAGTAAGAAACCAGAACAGAAAACAGTGGGAGCTTATGCTCCTTTTAAACATAACCGGGCTAATGTAGCCACGCCTATTTACAAATAACAACCAATGAGATTGCTAGAATAAAGACCAATGGGAGTCTTTCCCTCCTAGGGAATGGTATCGTTCTGATTGGTCGCTGTTACGAAGCGACCAATAGGAAGTTCGCTCCTGGCTTGGCTCGAAGCTTAACATGGGAGTCCTATGAGGTGATTCACGTAATGGTTCTAATACATTACACTAATGACTAAGCTTCCACCATTGGCCTTGAAGATGATAATGAGATATGCAGACCGAAAAAGAAGAGAAGACGAAAAGATTGGATTTATGCCCCCCCCCAACTTCACTCGGAGCCTCATAGCAGCTTGCAGTCTCCTTCCCTTCCTCTCCCCACAACAGACACCCTGTGAGGTAGGTGGGGCTGAGAGAGCTTCGAGACAACTGCTCTTGAGAGAACAGCTCTGAGAGAACTGTGGCTTGCCCAAGGTCACCCAGCAGCTGCATGGGGAGAAGTGGGGAATCAAACACGGTTCTCCCAGATTAGAGTCCACACTCCTAACCACTACACCAAACCAATTAACAACACCTGCAAGATGGTTCAGGCCCATTACCAGCCACATTAACCCTTGAAGGGAAACAGAGAGAAGGGAGGGAAGATGCTTTGCCTCACATCACCACGTGGGCTTTTATTAAAATCATATCTAGACATTGTCCTCAGCCAAAGTAACATCATTCACTCCTACTTTCTTTTATACAGTATTTCAATATGATCTTGGAATCAGTTGACTCATCCGCCAGGAAAAATGCTGCCTTAAACAAATTTCCACAGATGACTTATAAAAGCAGCAATTAAACGCAGGAATCTTCTCTGGATAAGGGCCCGGCAACTCTGCATCATGGAGCAGACAAAAGTTCAGCTCCTCTCATCAAGCGTCGTCCTTTTCAAAAGAGGTGGTTCACATGTTCAGCCACAAGCCTGATACAGCATCAAGTGAGGAGTCCTTGGGTGATGTTATCAGGCGAATCAGACCCACACCGAAACTTCAGCAATTCAAAGTTGGCCTTAAAACTGCCGAGCTTGCGTGTTTTGCTCTTCATCTCATTAAGGTCAAGCAAAATGGAAGCAAGAAACTAGACAGGCAGAAATAGGGTTTCGCTTACCTGTTTGCACTGCTGCCAAGACTTTGAGCACCGTTGCCAAGTCAAAGTGCTAGGTATTAATCATGCATTATGTTTTAGCATTTACTTTCTGGCTGGTTGTATTTCCTACGCGATGCTGCCATGTAAACTTAACACACAAGTTAATACTTTGCACCGCCCTTTTCCCTGAGGCAACTGAGAACTTCAGAGCCGCTTTGAAAGCATCAGGGTTTTGTTGTTGTTGTTTTAGATTAGAAACATCGTGTAGAACCATGTCTTGGAAAGCAAACATAGGACTTCAACTTCCTATTTTCCTTGTAAAGCAAATTAAAGTAGGGAAGCGGGGTATTTGCCAGGGATAACAGTGCTTAACCATTTCCTAACCACTGTGTTCTCTTCTGCAAATCCGCTGGCCATTTTTAGTTGTTATTTTTCCCTCTGTTCGGCTCCAATAACAAAACCAGGCCTGAGCAAGAGTTCCCTAATTACTTCCTTTGTCTATCAATTTATAGTTTTGCAAATAGAAGAAGAAGAGAAGAGACTGGTTTTATATCCCGCCCTTCACTACTCGAAGGAGTCCCAGAGTGGCTTACAATCTCCTTTCCCTTCCCCTCCCCACAACAGACACCCTGGGAGGTAGGTGGGGGCCGAGAGAGAAAATGGTTCAGTTAGGTTCTCTGATTTTATCAATCTGTTTGTATTGAGGTTATTCAGTGGGATTTATGCACACAATGTGCGGAATTTATTTGCGTAATATACAAATAAAATCAATTTGTCAGTGCGCAAATAACACTAAAAATGCACATTTTTCCATAGGAAAAATTGGTATGAAGAAAGAAAAAACAGTGCGAAAATAAGCATGTACTCCATTTGCACGAGGGAGACGTGAAATCAGAAATAGGTTGGGAAGAGCAGGGATGAAAAAATTTGAAAATACCCCTGAAATTCTAATACTACTGTGGGAAGAATGGCTGGGGAGGCCTTTGCACTTAAGGTATCTTGTAATCATTGGGGACTTCTTAAAACAAAATGCAGGTTGAGCAGATAAAGGGCACTAGAAGTTACTAAATGACATCAGATCAGCTTCCCCAATCTACAGCTGTAATATCACCTGGGGTGGGGGTGGGTTTTCCACGCTCTAGGGGCCCCTGACCCACCGGCCCATATCTGGCTGGCGGGGGGAAGCCCACCCCCAAAGTGCCTGGATCGGGCCTGGCACGTCACTGGGGGGGGGGGACTCCAACATTTGGCCTGAAAACTTTGTGGCATTATAGAGTTTTCAGGCTGAATGCTAGAGCTTCCCCCGGTGATGTGCCTAGCACAATGACGTCACTTCCGGGTGACAATCACTTCCGGAAGTCCCAGACTAGGAACTTCTCCCCCCGCTGAAAGAGGTAGGAGACCTGGCAACCCTACCCCAATCCCACCCTAGTTTGAGCACCGCCAATTCTAACACTTCACAAAAATGAGAGAGGAATCCCGCTCTTGCTATTCCCCCAGAGCAGGGTTCTCCAACCTTTTTGGGACACCACCAAGGAAGACTGCAACTGCTATGCAATGGCAGCAGCAAACCATTGCTCTGCTCATCTCTCACCTTGAAAACCCCACGAGGTGGGATTCCGTGGGGTTTCCATGAGTCAGCTGTGACTCCACGGCACACTTTACCTTTATTCTGAGACAGTGAATTTACTGCCCGGTGATGTTTGCTTGCTCTGGAAATAAAGAGAGAGAGAAAGCAGTCTGCAAGAATTGTCAAGCAGCATCCCTTTGCTGCAGAGTCCAAGCGCATGGAGAATTTGAAGATTCGGAGAAGCAAAAGGATCACCAGTCAGCCAGGTACCAATCATATCTTTACTAAGTCCATGACAGTTAAAGGTAAAGGTAAGGGTTCCCTTGCTCGAAAGCCAGTCGAATCCGACTCCAGGGTTGCGGTGCTCATCTCCTTTTCAAAGCCGAAGAGCCAGTGCTGTCCGAAGACGTTTCCGTGGTCATGTGGCCGGCATGACTAAACACCAAGGCGCACGGAACAGTTACGGGAGCCTAAAACATCCAGCAGCCCAAATAGCCCAGACTAGCCCAAATTTGACACAGCTTCGAAGCTGAGCAGGGTTGGCCATAGTCAGTACTTAGAGGGGAGACCTCCAAGGGAAAACAGAGGAAAGGGGCCCTGGCTGAGTGACAGAGCATCTGCTTGGCATGCAGAAGGTTCCCAGTTCAATCCCTAGCATCTCCAGTCAAAGGACCAAGTAGTAGGTGATGTGAAAGACCTGTGCCAGAGATCCTGGACAGCCACTGGCGGTTTGAGTGGACAATACTGGTCTTTATGGACCAAGGGTTTGATTCAGTATAAGGCAGCTTCAATTGTTCATGTGACCAGGGTTCCCATGAAGAAGGCAGTGGCAAATTGTCTCTGCTTATCTGTTTCCTTGCCATAAGTCAGTTGCGACTTGATGGCACATTGTTAGGATTGCCAGCCCCTCACTAGCAGTTCGAAAGCAAGAAATTGCAAGGAGATAAATAGGTACCACTTTGGTGGGAAGGGAACAGCGTTCCGTGCGCCTTGGTGTTTAGTCATACCGGCCACATGACCACGGAAACGTCTTCGGACAGCGCTGGCTCTTCAGCTTGGAAATGGAGATGAGCACCGCAACCCTAGAGTCGGATTCGACTGGCTTTCCAGCAAGGGAAACCTTCACACTAGAAGTGGGGGATCCTCCACCCATCCCACCAATCAGCTGGCGGGGGGGGACTTACCAGGAACAGGGGAGAGGCCCAGGCTATGTCACTAGCAATGTGGCTACATCACTTCCAGCATGTACCAGAAGTGATGTCATCGTATTGGTGATGTCCCAGCAATGCTCTGGTATTTGGGCAAAACCTCTATGGTAGAAGCCGTTTAAAAACAACAACAACAACAACTATATTTTATTCCATTTTCAATTATCCATTTACAATAAATAATATCAGCATTATCTAGGATAAGTTTACATCCGCTTGACCACTTACAAGGGAACATTCAAATCACAGTTAGATATATATCGGCGTAAGAGATATTGTTCTTTCCTTCATAAACTCAATACTAACATATCATATGAACACAAACTGAGCATTAACATATGCTCTATTTACCACAGGTGAAGAGTGTCTATTACCTCTGGCATTATCTCTTGAGAAACTAGATAGGATAGGATAGGTGAATTCACTGTACCCGCCATTAGCTTTTGTTGGTTTCATTATGCCTGATATTTTTTCCATTACATATAGATTCCATAGTTTCTTATACCATAAGTTTAAGGTTGGTTTACTTTCTGATTTCCACTTCGATGAGAAGCCATTTTTGCCATAGATTTTTTGCCCAAACACCAGAGCGTCACCGCGACGTCGCAATGTGATGACGTGACTTCCGGTACGTGCCACCTGTTCCTGGTAAGTCCCCCCAACCTCTGCCAGTTGACAGGAGGGACCTGACAGCCCTGCACGTTGTTGTTGTTGCTGCTACTATCAGTAGTAGTATTAGTAGTAGTCAGGGCTTTTTTTGTAGAAAAAGCCCAGCAGGAACTCATTAGCATAATAGGCCACACCCAACAACAGAAACTCATTAGCATATTAGGCCACACCCATGAGAGCATAGCTCATTAGCACATTAGGCCGCACCCCCATGTTACCAGGTCATCCAGCCATACCCACCTTTTGCTTCTTATTCTGTTTACCTTGTTTGTTGTCAAAACCCAGGGCTTTTCTTGTAGCAGGAACTCCTTTGCATGTTAGGCCACACCCCTAATGTAGCCAATCCTAATGAGTTTCTGCTATTGGGTGTGGCTTATTATTCTAATGAGTTCCTGCTGGGCGTGGCGAACTTGGGAGCCAGCCGGAACTCCGTTCCTGTGCGTTCCTGCCCAAAAATAGTCCTGGTAGTAGTATTTGTATTGCTATTATTAAAAAGCCAGCACCCTATGGTATATCGTGTGGCTTCCAGAAGTCCTTGGTTGCCTTGTTAAACTGGACCTGTAATTCTTTCTGACCACTTTGGTGGAAATGCTGATCGTAACATTCCCAGGCGCCTCAATGTGAAACTTGCTGTAACAAGACCTTACCCGTTCTTTGGAGAGGAAGTTATAATCCATTCATCATCTCTATTAGCTCATCTATCATTTTGGGGATAATTCAGGAAGCCTCATCAGAAACCTGCCTCCTCAATTGGGCCACTTCCAGAAGAGAAGAGAAGTGAGCCGAACACTCGACGTCTTCATACAAAATTGCAGACAGGAGATGGATGACGAATTAGTTCCAGGGTTAAATCGTGTTCTTGGGGCCCAAGCGATAGACTTCATTTCACTGTGTCATTAGTTCTGTGCAATTTACCAGACTTTCACTGGAAGCCAGAGCTATGGTATGCCTGATTTCAAGTGGTTATATGCTCATTCGCCCACCTCTTTGGAAAGTCCTTCCACAAATCAATCATCTCTCTGCTAAACTCTACACTGACTAGGCTGCCTGTGCCAACCACAGCCTATTTGGATCACACTGCCATCACTGGAAGTACACATGCTTAATCCTTTATTCAGATGCACGGTCCACTACACATAAAACCATTTCAGGAATTACCGATGAATCAAAACAAACACACCCATCTACAACCACCACCACCCCATCTCCCCATCACAACCACAGCTAATCATAGAGTTGGAACAAGGGACCTCCAGGGTCACCTAGTCCAACCCCTTGCACAATGCAGGAAATTCACAAATACCCCCCCTTCACACACACACACACACACACACGCAGTGACTCCTGCTCCACTCCCAGAAGATGACAAAAAAACCTACATGATCCCTGGCCAAACTGGCCTGGAGAAAAATTGCTTCCTGACCCCCATTTCCCTGGGCATGTAAGATAGGGCCACAAAAACTATGCTCTGATGCAGCCCTTCCTGCCTTAATAATGATGATGATAAGTTCGGTTACTCCTAAAACCCTGCCACTGGGATCCCCAAGCTCTTTGAATTCAGTCACAAAATGCCTGCCACAGGAAGCGAGCCAGCCACAAAATGTCAGGAAGTGAGGTTATATATGTAACTGGAGATGTATATGTGTTTGTATATATATATCATAGAATCACAGAATCGTAGAGTTGGAAGGGACCTCCAGGGTCATCTAGTCCAATCCCCTGCACAATGCTGGAAATTCACAAATACCTCCCCTTCCACACCCGCAGTGACTCTGTGTGTATGTGTGTGTGTGTATAAAACCTGTTCTATATAACCAGAGATGATAGATGGATGGATGGATAGATGGTAGATAGATGGATGGATGGATGGATGGATGTTGTTATTCAGTTGCACAGTCAAGTCCGACTCTTCATGAACCCATGGACCACATCACGCCAGGCCCTCCTGTCCTCTGTCATCCTCTGGAGTTTGCTCAACTTCATGTTCGTTGCACTGATAACACTGTCTAACCATCTCATCCTTTGCCGTCCCCTTCTTCTTTGACCTTTAGTCTTTCCCAGCATCAGGGTCTTCTCCAGTGAGCGCTCCCTTCTCATTTGGTGGCCAAAGTCTTTGAGCTTCAGCTAGATAGATGATAGATAGATAGATAGATAGATAGATAGATAGATAGATAGATAGATAGATGATAGATGATAGATGATAGATAGATAGATGATAGATGATAGATAGATAGATGATAGATGATAGATTGATAGATAGATGATAGATGATAGATGATAGATGATAGATGATAGATGATAGATAGATAGATAGATAGATGATAGATAGATGATAGATGATAGATAGATAGATGATAGATGATAGATAGATAGATAGATAGATAGATAGATAGATAGATAGATAATGATGATGAAGAAGAAGGAGAGGGAGGGGGAGAGAGAGAGAGAGAGAGAGAGAGAGAGAGAGAGAGAGAGAGAGAGAGAGAGATCTAAACCTCACTGTACCTGTTCAACACTTACAGTATAAACTCTGCTTAACAGGATGCCTTTTAATCTGCATAGCCAATCAGAAGCCCTGCTAGGCAAAAACCCCGCCTCATCCTGCCCACTTTCTAAGCAGGTGGGTGCAAGGAAAGGTGTCAGCGGTTGCCATGCCATCCACGGGAACCACATTAGGGATCCCTGCCTTACCCTAATACATTATTTAAAGCCTCCTCTAAACAACGAAAGTCTTACTCCCCCTCCTAGTCTGGAGGAAGGAGGGTTCATTCCTAACTTCTTTGGGAAGTCAATTCCAAAGGCAGGTTTCCACAGACTGTCCCTGACGAGAAGAGGGAACACTGAACCTCACCTGCTACCTCACCTTAACTGGCACTAAGTTGGATATGGAAGGAGCCCATCTTTCCGGTTTCGCAGTTCTGGGCTCTGCAGTCATCAAAAGCTCCTTTCCCTTTCCTTAAACTTACGTTCTGAGGGTTTGGCAGGGTAGGATTTCCCCAGAATCCCACAACCATAGTCCCCGTTTCAGAACGAGTGACTTGCCACGCTCCCCCACCCGGGGATTCCACACTTTTTGAAATAAACCTTAGTCGTCTAAGACACTTGGACCCCATTCTTCTCCCCAAAAGGGAATCAAAGTGGCTTGCAGCAGAACTTAAAATCACAAAACATGATGATGACACCGTTAAGAGTGGAATGACATTGATCACATCTAACCACGGTCAAAAGTCTTCCTGAACAGGTCAACCTTACAAAGTCTTTCGAAGGCCAGAAGGGAAGACATCTCCCTGACCTTCTCAGGAGAACCATCACCGAAATTGGGCCACATTAGAGAAGAAGAAGAAGAAGAAGAAGAAGAAGAAGAAGAAGAAGAAGAAGAAGAAGAAGAAGAAGAAGAAGAAGAAGAAGAAGAAGAAGAAGAAGTTGGATTTATACCCCGCCCTTCACTTGGAGTCTCAGAGCAGCTTACAAATTCCTTTCCCTTCCCTTCCCCTCTCCACAACAGACACTCTGTGAGGTGGGTGGGGCTGAGAGAACTCTGACACAAACTGCTCTTTTTCAAGGACAGCTGTGCCAGAGCTTGTGACTGACCCAAGGTCACATCAGCAGGTGCAAGTGGAGGAGGGGGGAATCAAACCCGGTTCTCCCAGATTAGAGTCCGCACACTTAACCACTACACCAAACTGGCTCTCCGTGCACTGGCATTTCTAGTAGACCAGTAGTGGCCACAGCAAGGAGGAACTTCAGAGAAACTTGGAGTTGTCAGCAAGGAGGAACATCAGAAAAGACTGGAGTTGCCGTATAGGTTCATTTGGGGCACTGAGCTCAAAATATCTTTAACCCTCCACTCCTAAGGTTTTTGTCAAACTCCTTCGGCTATTTCTCTTCCAAATTCACTGACACCTTTCTCCCACATCAACTAATCTTACCTATCTTTAACACCAACCAACTGCAAGCTGGAAAACGACGGTACTTTGTTTATTAGCAATAGTCTACCTTGGCTGTTTCTGAAGGCCACATAGACTCAGAACCATTACTGCTTTAAGTACAAGTTATGGTATTCGACGGATTGTGCCAGAACAAAGAAAGATGGTCACCCGCACGAACAATCACTGATCGAATAACGAAAAATCAGTGTTGCAAAAGCCAACTGTGAATGAGGTCAAAAACGGTTCAAGGCCCTGCCTAGGAAGAAGGTGAGATGATAGAAATGACAGAGACATTGGGGGGTGGGGTGGAAATGCGTGGTACACATGAGAACAAAAGAGGCCCATGATAAAAATTAGTATGTGTCACACAGGAGATCTCTTTGAGAATACATCTGGAAAGCTGTTGAGGTAAATACTTCAAAAAGAAATACGTATAAGCAGTGAGGCAAGTTAAGCCTAAGGAATGGATAAAAATCTTAGGTAGGCTACACTGGTTTGCTGATAAGTAGCGGCACTAATCTCAAAACATTACGGAAAAGTATCTGATTTACAAGCCAAGGACAGTTGAGGCTCTTGAGGACTTCCTAGGCTATATTCATACAGTATTTGGATATGGCATATATGCATACCAGGAAATTTATTATACATGGTCTACTGTGTAGGGGGAAAGCCAGCCCTGTATTCTCCTTACAAGCCTAGGGAGAACAGGGGAAATTTTCTCAACATGTTGTATACCATGTGAGGTTATAACTAAGGAACACCTGTATATTTAATTACTATGATGGACAGCTCTTAAAATATAGTCTCTCTGTCCCTCTCTTTCTTGCAGCATTTGCTTGTTTGTTGTAGTGGTTAAGAGCGGCGGACTCTAATCTGGAGAGCCAGTTTGATTCCCCACTCCTCCACATGCAGCCAGCTGGGTGACCTTGGGTCAGTCCCAGTTCTCCCGAAAGCAGTTCTCTCAGAGCTCTCTCAGCCCCACCTAGTTCACAGAGTGTCTGTTGTGGGGAGAGGAAGGGAAGGAGATTGTCAGCCACTCTGAGATTCCGAGTCAAGGACAGGGTATAAATCCAGCTCCTCCTCCTTCTCCTCCTCCTCCTCCTTCTTCACCAGACTCTGAACCTTTCTGTCTAGTATGCTTCTATACCATTTACACGAAGCTCCAAGCCATTATCAATGTATGCCAAAAGCGAATCAGTACATCTGCTCCCCTTTTCTTCTGATCTCTTTACCCCCACAAATTTGAACAGACGTTCCTGTGATGAGATTCAGCCAGCTAAAAACACTTCAAGGCACCTGCTCTTCCCTCTCTGCGTGAGATCAATAGGATTTAATGGGGTTTAGTTTTGGCTGGATCTCACCTCCTAGTTGTCTGTCAAAAAGGTTCTGATGCAACCAGCATGCAGAAGGAACATTTTATTATAGAAGAGATGCTCTCTTCGTACAAAAGAAGACCCTGATGTATGAACTCTGATTCTGATAAAGTAGAAAGGAAAAGGAACTCGGGGGGAAATGCAAACATTCCACTAGGATGCAATGTCTCTGGATGGGTTTAAGAAGGCCGTGCATGTGCTAAGTGCCTTCAAGTACCTCCCTACTTATGGTGACCTATGAATTAGTGACCTCAAAAATGTCCTATCCTTAACAGTCTGGCTCATGTCTTTCAAACTGAGGGCTGTGGCTTCCTTTATGGAGTTAATCCATCTCATGACGGGGTCTTCCTTTTTTCTTGCTGCCTTCAATTTTTCTTAGCGTTATTGTCTTTCCCAGTGACTCTTTCCTTCTCTTTGGCTGTGGTCAGACTACAGGCTTGACGTGGTCTGGCCGCACCTCTATGTTCTCTGGAACAGTTCGTTCCAGAGAATATACACTAGTCACCCCACCCTCACCCCGAACTCACCGTGTGGTCGACCAATCAGACGTCAGCTGCACGGTCACCGGGGGGAGGGGGGAGTGTTGGGTAGCTTTGTCATCTGTAAAGGTCTTTGTGTGCATGTGCAGAACTGCTCAATCGCCAGGGCTGAGTGTGTGGATAAGCTTTCTTCATAGAAGAAAAAAATGGCAGCCAGGAACTGGAAGCCTCACTTCCTGACCAGCTGGAGCAGGCAATGGCACAATCAGACATCTGGAAGTAGGAGGGGACAATGCTGACATCCACTAAGACCAGACTTTCCCCGGTGGCTAAATACTCCAGATCCAAGACGGGTGAGTACGGGGTACAAACATCTGGGGGAGGGAAGGCAGATGTTGCTGTCTGAACCCGCATTTTAAATCCACAGGGCAACAGCAATGGAGCCAGCTCTAACCTCTCATCTGACCATAGCCATAATGTGACCAAAGTACAAGAGGCTCAGTTTGGTCATTTTAGCTTCTAGGGGGAGTTTAGGCTTGATTTGATCTAGAACCCACGGATTTGTCTTTTTGGCATCTGTAAAACTCTCCTCCAGCACCACATCTCTAAGGAATCAACTTCCTGAGAGCCAGTTTGGTGTAGTGGTTCAGTGCGCGGACTCTAATCTGGGAGAACCGGGTTTGATTCCCCACTCCTCCACTTGCACCTGGCTGGATGACCTTGAGCAAGCCATAGTTCTGCCAGAGCTGTTCTTGAAAGGACAGTTCTGGAAAGAGCTCTCTCAGCCCCACCTACCTCACGGGGTGTCTGTTGTGGGGAGGGGGAGTGAAAGGAGTTTGTAAGCTGCTCTGAGACTCTGAGTGAAGGGCGGGGTACAAATCCAATCTCCTCCTCCTTCTCCTTCTTTCTTCTTCTTCTTCCTGGCGGCTTTCTTCATTGTCCAACTTTCATGCCCGTATATAGTAATGGTACATGCCATAATACTGTGGCTTGAGTTACTTTGATCTTTTTTTGCCAGCAAGACATCTTTACACGTAAAGATCTTCTCTAGCTCCTTCATGGCTGCCTTTCTCAGGCTCAATCTCCTTCTGATCTCTTGGTTGTGGTCTCCCTTTTGGTTGATGATGGAGCCAAGGAAGGAAGGCAGGAAAGGAACATCATGGGATCTGCTCCAAAGCAGAAGGTGGAAACAAGTTGTTTGAACAAGAACTTTTCCAGTGTAACAAACAGCTTTCTGTTAATCTTCTGGGAACCAGCAGGCCAACAAATGAGCTGCAATCAGTCTGTTCATTAGTTATTCAGCAAATAATAATTACATGTATTAACCCAGTTAATCAGCAAGGCAGTGAAATGCGGCTCGGTGAAAGAGCTTCCAACATTGCAGTATCGGATGTGCCGCTCTCTCATTTGTCACAGGGCTCTTAATGTATTTTATCTCATATAGAAACATTACCCAGCAGGCCTGATCGGTCTGAGTGACAAATGAAAATGGGATTGCCGAAAAGTATTAATTTAATTTAAATGAATTCAGATAGGTCTATAATCACGAACAGCCACATTTTTCCATTGTACAATAAAGTGTATGATGTGAGCTGGGTCACAAGCACTGTTCGCTCTAAGCTGTGGAGTCTTGTGGGCAAAAATTGTACTTTGTGAGCTACTGAGCCGTTTGGATAGGGCGGGGTATAAGTCCCAAAATAAATAAAATTAAAAAAAATAAAGTTGTGAGCGAGGGATTTGGCTGCTGCATAAATTAGTTTGCCCTGGAGCCCTCCTTCCTGAGCTAAGACAAAAGTGTGTGAGCCGGAGGCTAAAAAACTGTGAGCTAGCTCACACTAACTCAGCTTAGAGGGAACACTGGAAGGAGAGGAATACCTTCCGCTTAAGGAAAAACTTTGATCTATCCAGCAGTTTGGGTGTCCTTGCACCATTTGTGACCATCAAAGAAAGTGCAGTCTAAAGTTGAAAAGAGAGAAACATCTGACTAGCCAAGCAAACATCCATAATCCTTCTGTGTCTATTGCTTGCCTTTAACCCAAAAGATAGGAGGGTGATCAAGCCATATGTGGACTATATGGTTGGATTTAGTTTGGTGTCGTGGTTAAGAGCCCAAAATAGACTCTTACCTGTATTCAGCTGAGAAAATACCTGGAAAGGTATTTTTCAGGTATTTGTTGGCTCAGTAACTGCCAAATGCACATCCCTATTCTTTATTTTCGGGGGATTTAAATCCCCCAATGTAATTTTTAATTTTTCCTATGTACCTGGAGGGGTTCCCCAATTTTTACAACTATGTGTTTTGTGTCAGTGTGACCCCAATCCACAGATTTAGGTGTCCACAGATGATGCTACCTTTGACTATTAGATATAAGGCAATTTACAAAGTACCCATCAATTAGAAAATGTGTGAAAATCAAACTAAAGATGACAAGCTATTAGCCACAAGGTATAGATAAGGGCTCTGGGGCAAGTGATGCTCTGTCTTCTTGGTGCTTGGGGGGGGGGTCAAAAGTGGGAGGGCTTCTAATGTCTTGGCCCCACTGGTAGACCTCCTGATGGCACCTGGTATTTCTGGCCACTGTGTGACACAGAGTGTTGGACTGGATGGGCCTTTGGCCTGATCCAACATTGGCGTCTCTTATGTTCTTAAGCCATGCTAAAATCTATGTACACAGATAGATTTACTGGAGTTCAATTTCTAAGGCTGGGATATGGGGCTAGATTTCCAGAATGTGTATACTAAAAAAGAAGTTTAAATTTTTTAAGTCTATTTATTTAAAAGATGTACAATGCAATCCTGAACAGAGTTAGGCCCTTCTAAGTCCATCGAAGCCCATTAGAAAGGCAGAGGCCTGTTTTAGGATTGCCTTGTTATTAGACCTCAGTTCAATCAATGTTTATAACCCAACAGAGCAGTATAAAAAAAAATTCCGGCAATCAAACAAAACCAGCCTCAAAACGATGCAGCTGCATGAAAATGGAGATCTTTAAAAGTCAACAGCAACAACGAAGCCATCAATAAGAGTAGCAGAGCGATGCAGTCAAAGAGGTTAGTTTGGATTATTGTGTTGTTTTCTTTCTCAGGAGACTATTGGAGCAGTCGTCCAGGAAGCACAATTAAAAACAAGGCGATGCTGGAGTAATAACAGAATGAATTTGAGAAGATCTGCTCACCCCCTACAAAATGACCATTCGCTCAAGCAGATATCGGAGCTGCTTCGTAACAGAGTCCCACTGGTCTGAGCCCCGACCCTCTTCCAAAACATTTCCCTCCTTCTCTTTCTCCTTGGACAATTTCGTTATTAGTCATGGCAAAGTTGGCCGAGGGTTCCCAATTATGTCGAGAGAGTTCAAGTTCTTCAGGCTGTGTCGAGGTTTTTTTTTTTTAAGTGCTTAATAAATTATGTAACCCCCGCTATGAGAGTTTTCAGCGCGATGCTATGAAAACGAGAAGCATCAGAGTATTAAAAAATGGCTTAACCCTCCCGCAGCTGCCGAAAAAGTCGCTTGCAAAATAAGATAAGGGGGGAAAACAGGGAATTTGTGGAAAGAGAAATGTGGTGTGACTGTTCGCTCAAATGGGATCTCGGAGATTTCGCACAGCCGAATTGAAAAGGCTTTAAGTAAGCATCTTCTCTTTCCAATTACCATTCGGCGCAGCCAGTGCATAAATTACGTGTTCGGTACATTAGTCTGTCCTGAAAGCAGAAGTGGATAGCCTCTTATTCTGGCCACCTCCAAATACATTTTTCATAGATTAAAATTGCATTACAGCTTTTAGCTGGAAAGGGCTTGTAAGAGGAAGCGCTCCGAAGAGGAACGTGTTGAATGACGTCACCTGCGCATTTAGTTTTCTAAAAAATGAATGTAATAAATGGTTAATTTGCCAAGTCCTGGTGTCAACGCATGATGAATATTTTCTTTATTTAACACCAAATGAATTATGAAACATTTTGATCATCAGGGTGGTGGTTTATAGGACTTTTATCCTTCTTTTCAGTCCAAAATATCTGGTCAAGGAGCTACGGCAACGAATCAACAATACACATAAGAATGATAGATTTATAATTTTTAAAAGGCGTTGGAGGGGACTTCAGCAGCAGGGGGAAGTCTAGGTTGGCGTCACAGCAATGTCACCAGCAACGTGGCCACATCACTTCCGGCATTCACCAGAAGTGACATCATCATGTTGTTGGTGACACAGGACACTCTGGCGTTTGGGGAGAAAACTCTACAGTAGAAGCTGTTCTTACTGTAGAGGTTTTGCCCACATACCAGCATGTCCTGCATCGCTGGTGACATGATGACTTCACTTCCAGTGCATGCTGAAAGTGACATTGCTGCATTGCTGTTGACATCACTGCGATGCTAATAAGACACAGGGAGGGGAAAACAAACTTAACCCAAAAAACTGGAATCAAGAACCACAAGGGTAAGAAAGAAGTCTGATTACGGGCCAGTATTAAAAACTTAGTGTAAACTTATAATATACAAAAATAAACAAATAAGAAGAAGAAGAGGAAGAGAAGAGATTGGATTTATACCCCACCCTTCACTACCCAGAGGAGTCTCAGAGCGGCTTACAATCTCCTTTCCCTTCCCCTCCCCACAACAGACACCCTGTGAGGTAGGTGGGGCTGAGAGAGCTCTCTTGAGAACTGCTCTTGAGAGAAGAAGAGATTGGATTTATACCCCGCCCTTCACTACCCAAAGGAGCCTCAGAGCGGCTTACAAACTCCTTTCCCTTCCCCTCCTCACAACAGACACCCTGTGAGCAGTGTTCCCTCTAAGCTGAGTTAGTGTGAGCTAGCTCTCAGTTTTTTAGCCTCTGGCTCACACATTTTTGTCTCGGCTCAGGAAGGATGGCTCCAGTGCAAACTAATTTATGCAGTAGCCAAATCGCTCACTCACAACTTAAATGCCAGCAGCTCACAAAGTAGAATTTTTGCTCACAATACTCCACAGCTTAGAGGGAACATTGCCTGTGAGGGAGGTGGGGCTGAGAGAGCTCTTGACAGAAACTGCTCTTGAAGAAGAAGAGATTGGATTTATACCCCGCCCTTCACTACCCAAAGGAGCCTCAGAGCGGCTGACAAACTCCTTTCCCTTCCCCACAACAGACACCCTGTGAGGTAGGTGGGGCTGAGACAGCTACTGCTCTTTTTCAAGAACAGCTCTTATCAAAACTAGGGCTTGCCCAAGGTCATCCAGCCAGGTGCAAGTGGAGGAGTGGGGAATCGAACCCGATTGTCCCAGATCAGAGGCCGCGCACTTAACCACTACACCAAACTGGCTCACTATTGGGCCCAATGAAAGCCTCATAACAAAGTTCAAGGGGCCTGAACACGTTTCTGCTCTATTGTACCTCAAATTGTTTGACCTCTGAAGAAGGCCCCCACAATAGGGCAGAAATGCATCAGGTCGCTGTGATGCTAGCCTAGGCCTTTCCCTGCTGCCAGTAAGTCCCCCCCCCCCAGCAATTCCATTGGCATTGGAGGGCATGGCCTTGGGGGTGGCATTCCTCAGCCCCAGCAGGTTTCTGGCAGCCTCAAGTAGTACTTATTGGCCTCCTTCTTGGCTTTTCCTCCCTTGTTCCGGCAACCCCCTATGGCCCTTCAATCTTCCCTTCATCCTGGAGAACCGGGTTTGATTCCCCACTCCTCCACTTGCACCTGGCTGGATGACCTTGGGCAAGCCGTAGTTCTGACAAGAGTGTTGGACTGGATGGGCCATTGGCCTGATCCAACATGGCTTCTCTTACGTTCTTCTGACCTAGAAGTAGTCATGCTGGGCAAGCTGTGACAACAGTAACACTTATACAGATAGAAAGCACACTTCATAACCAACGGGTTCAGTAACTGAGAACACAGGAAAATAAATACCATGCTCAATACTATTAGGTTAAGGACGTACCAGCAAAAGCTTGAAAAATGACAAACAAAGATTTGACAAAGAGAATTTTTCTCCCTCTCCCAAAACACTAGAACTTGAGGGCATTCAGTGAAGCTGAGAGGCAGTAGGTCCAGGACGGACAAAAAGAAATACTACTTTACACAGTGAGTGGTTAAAATGTGGAATTTGCTGCCAGAGGTTGTAGTGATGGCCACAGGAATAAGCAGCTTTAAAAGGGGGTTAGATAGATTCATGGAGGATAAGTCTATCAGTGGCTACTAGCCATGGTGACTGAGGGGAACCTCCACATTCAGAGGCACTAAGCCTTTGAATCCCTGAGCACTTATGTGTACACACTAACTCCTTACTAGCATTACCTAAGATTGTTGTCTGTTGTAAAGAAACTAGTATCTACCATAGAAGCTATTCTTAGCCATTTTGGATAAGTAATTTGTATGTATGTACCCATGAGCCACTTTGGAGCTCTCCATGATGTCATAACATGTATTAATTACTCTATTAATGAATTCTCATAGAACTTGAAATTCCTGTTTTTGGACGTTGTGAATAACTACTCCAACACAGTATGTACAAATTTGTTGTTTATTAGTCTTTGTTGTCCAATGTCGGTGTTTCTGTTTCCAATGTTGAATGTTGTATGTTTCAGATGATATTTTGAAAAAGACCCCGAAACGAACTTCGAAAACTCGAGCTGTTCGTCTTACTTATGAAATAAAGAAGAAAAAATTGGGATTTTTACATCAGTATATGTTCATTGATGGTTATTTCATTATTTTGGAATGATTTGAACCTTATTGCAGCAATTTCTTGTTCACTATTCTTGCTACTCCTATTTTGCTGTGCCCTTTGTTGTATTCTCTGGCCCCTGTGTGAGACAGGATGTTAGACTAGATGGACCACTGGTCTGATCCAGCAGGGCTCTTCTTATGTTCATAGGAAGGCCTCGGCCTCCATGCCCTGTTGTTGGCCCTCCAAAGGAACTGGTTGGCCCCTGTGTGAGACAGGATGCTGGACTAGATGGACCACTGGTCTGATCCAGCAGGGCTCTTCTTATGTCCTTAGGAAGGCCTTGGCCTCTATGCCCTGTTGTTGGTTGTCTGGAGGAACTGGTTGGCCACTGTGTGAGACAGGATGCTAGATTAGGTGGACTATTGGTCTAATCCAGCAGGTCTCTTGTTATGTTCTTATGTTAAACACACACAGTGACAACAGGTTCTCAAAACGTGGTATATTGGGCTGACTAGAGTTCTGGTGGAGTATTTACTAAAAATTCTGATTGTTTCCACCCAAATTCAACACTATGCAAAGGCAGAAACTTGGAGTGTCATTTGCTGACATGGTGCCCTAGCCTGTCCAGTCATAAATAAGCGAACAACAGGGTTGAAAAAGGTCCACCTCCAGTGTCTCCATGACACACCCTTGCCCCTTTTCCCCCCTTAGGTAATCCCCACCAGGGGGCAGCACCACCTTCTTTCAGAACCACTGTTCTAAACTATATTTCTGTGTCCCAATATGCCTTGCCCAAGAATGCTCCCCTGGAGACTGATCGATGTTTCCTCACAAGTAAATCTCACAGAATACAGTGGAATTTATCCCAAGTTAGGGTTGCCAAGTCGTTTATACTCACCGTAGGGGGACTGTCCCTGGGCTCCGGGAGTTGCTGTGCGCCGCCTGCATGTCACAGGAAGTGACGCACGATGTAGAGCACGTTGGGGCATGGCCCCAATCGGCAGAGGGAAAACCATAGAGTTTTCCCTCTGCCGATCGGGGCCATGCCCCCAATGTGCTCTACGTGGTTGTGTCACCTCTGGTGACGCAGCGACGCTGCGCTTCGGGGGGGGGCGGGGTTCCCCACGGGGGCCAATTCCGTGGTGGCAGAAATCGGGCCTCCAAAGCGGGGGTTTACCCGCCACCCGCCCCCACTTGGCAGCCCTACCCCCAGTTAATTGTGCTGAGGATGGAACTTGGCACACAAAACTGGCCAAATTTCTCTCAAGCTCCTCTCACAATGGCCTGTTGAGCAAGGCCACCCTGACTTCTTATGCAAGGAAATACAGAGTCAGTTGCGAATATTTCTTGTCTTCTCTTGTGAGACAATGACAGAGACATAATGCGATTCAATGTGACTCTAAGAGCATGCACTCTCTTCTGTTCTTAATTGGCCCCTAGCAGCAGGTAACAATTAACTAATCTGCAGAAATTGTATCCAGAGGTAGATTTAATTGAAATGACAAACTGTTCTAAAGAAACCTGAATTATCTTTCCATTAGCGACACAAAGCTTGAGTGCAAAGAAAGCACCTAGAAGAACTGAATGTTACCAATATGGCAAAGGGACATGGCAAAGATGGAGAGGTGACTCCAGGATTTCATATCTAGGGGGAACACACTGGAACGGAGTTCCAGAACCTCTTCCACAATTTTTTTTTTTTGAAAATGTTTAAAAGTCCATGAGTTTTCAGCATACAGATTGAAAACTTCATTTCCTTCTCGAGAGTTCCGGCACCTCTTTTTCCAACCCCCTCCCCCCAATAGCGAGCATTTCAAGGGTTCAAAATGCAGGCATGCATGGACTTGCTCTAGTCACGGCAACAGACCTGGATTATTTTCCCCTGTCCTTCCAAGTTGGTGGTGATGGGTTAAGGCTTAGAACAGGGATCCCCATCCTTTTTGAGTCTGCGGGCATCTTTGAAATTCTGACACAGAGCGGTGGACAGAACTACAAAATGGCTGCCATGGGAAGCAGAGACAGCCACAAAATGGCTGCCATGGGAGTGGGGTTACGTATAACTCTAATCGTAACTCTTCGACATTTCAGGCAGAAGCTCTACTTCTCTTATGTTCTCATGATGTAAGCTGCTTTGGGTCCCCAATGGGGTGAAAGGTGGGATATAAAATAAATAAATAAATAAATAAATACATGAAGCCTCTACTACAGGGGTGTCAAACATGTAGCCCGGGGGCCGAATCAGGCCTCCCCGAAAGCTTCTATCACGCCCGCAGTCAATGTTCCCTCTAAGCTGTGGAATCTTGTGAGCAAAAATCCTACTTTGTGAGCTACAGCCATCAAAGCTGTGAGCAAGCCATTTGGCTACTGCATACATTAGTTTGCTCTGGAGCCATCCTTCCTGAGCTGAGACAGAACTGTGTGAGCCAGAGGTTGAAAAACTGTGAGCTAGCTCACACTAACTCAGCTTAGAGGGAACACTGCCTGCAGTAGAACTGGCTGCCTTCTGCTGCTTCTTCCAGTTCTGCTGCTGCTGTGTCATCGTAGGTTTGCAGCTTACAGATACACACCTGAACAGCACACTCAAGATTGCAACAGCACAGACATTTTGATGCAATAACTCAGAGCAAGAGGTGTCAGTGATCAGACACTGTTAAATAAACAAAATATTGCAAGAGTGCTAACATTTTAAGCATGATTTTATTTTAAGTAAAAAACCACCCTTTGTGTTTGTGCCCTTTATAAAGTTTATATCTCCGCTACCTGGCATTACATTTTATGACACACACGGCCCGGTCCAACAGGGTCTCATTTATGTCAAATCCGGCCCTCATAACAACTGAGTTCGACACCCCTGCTCTAGCACAATCACCCTAGGTAATTTACTGTGCAATCCTATGCAGAATTCCTTCAATTTAAACCCATTTAGATTATTGGTTTTACACTGGAGCAACTCTGCCTAGGATTTCACTGTCAGACAGGTAATCTGCCAGACCAGTATTGATCCTGTGTTTAGAATGCTGGGTCTAGAAATGGGAATTTCCAGCTTGCCGATAAAGTTGATTTGGTAGCCTTTCCACCAAAATGGGTACACGGGGTTGTTTTGAAGCTCATCTGTTGGTGACACAAATAGAAATACTTTTTTTTAAAGGCCTTTATGTTGCACACTAATATTTTAGGATCACCAACCTCCAGGTGAGACCTGGAGATCTCTGGGAATTACAACTGGTCTCCAGATCATGGAGATCAGTTCATCTGGAGAAAATGGTTCTGTTGGAGGGTGGCCTTTGGGGGTTATACCCCACAGAGGTCCCTCCCCTCCTCAAACCCCACCCTCCCCCAAGCTCCACCCCCAAATCTCCAGGACATTCCCAACCCCGAGCTGACAACTCTATGCATTTTGTTTGTTGAAACATTTATAGCCAGCCTTCCTCCAAGGGTTCCAGGTGCCTAACAGAAGGCCGACATTAATAACACAATAAAATATCAAAAACGTTCATCAAACCACAAAATCTTAACTTCTCGGGGGGGGGGGAATCTTTTCTGCCAAATGCTACTTGGCACAAAGCTACGGTACTTTCAGCCTCACAGTATTGGGATGTCTGATTAATATAGCAGAGTTTTGCTCCGTCACGGAAGGATGATACTGAGTGCAGCAAATAAATCTCCCAAGAAGTATATTGCAAAAAAAGGAAAACTTACATTTCTTCAAGTAGATCCAGTTCACATTCAAGTTGCAGTCAAAGGAAGAGAAAGAAACCTAATCTAAAGAGTACTTTCCCAATCACAAATGGCCAGCTTGTCTGGCATCATGTGTGTGGGAATATGAGGGCATTGTATCAACAGGAGAGACCTGTAGAGACATGTGTCTCCATGGAAGGCCATGTGAGGAGAGGGAGAGGACAATGTGAGGAGAGGGAGAGGATAAAGAGACAGAGGAGGGGTCAGAGGGCAGTTCCAAGGTTAAGACAAAGAGAGGAATGCCATTCAAGGAGATGACACCTATGCACACATAGTCCAAGCATGCTTGGACTATGTGTGCATAGTCTTAGGATGCACTAACAGAAGCATTGTGTCCAGATCACGGGAGGAGGTAGTTCCACTCTATTCTGCTATGGTCAGGCCTCACCTGAAGTACTGTGTCCAGTTTTGGGCACCAGATTTTAGGAAGGATCTTGACAAGCTCAAGCGTGTCCAGAAGAGGGCAACCAGGATGGTGAGCGGGTTGGGATCCAAGCCTTATGAGGAAAGGCTGAAAGAGTTGGGTCTGTTTAGCCTCGGAAAGAAAAGGCTTAGAGGGGACACGATTGCAGTCTTCAAGTATTTGAAGGGCTGTCATGTAGAAGATGGAGCAGATCTGTTCTCTCTTGCTCCAGATTGCAAGACCAGATCTAATGGGTGGAAATTACAAGGGAGTCGTTACCGGCTAAATATCAGGAGAAACTTCCTAACTGTAAGAGTGGTTGAGCAGTGGAACAGACTGCCTCGGGAGGCGGTGGATGCTCCTTCGCTGGACGTTTTCAAGCGGAGGCTGGACGACCATCTTTCGAGTATGTTGTAGGGCTATCTTTTGGCTATGCTCCTGCAGAGTGCAGGGGGTTGGACTAGATGGCCTGCAAGGTCCCTTCCAACTCTAACATTCTATGATTCCATGCTGGGTCACTCACTCCAACATACAGATGTCCACACAGACGCACACAAACATCTTGACGCAAAGGGGGCGGTGGCACAGGCAGTTAAATGCCTGTAGAAATAGTCATCTCAAACAGCTGTAACAGCGGTTCGAATACCACCGTGGTCGGGGTGAGCTCCCGACCCTTGCCCCAGCTCCTGCCAACACAGCAGTCCGGAAGCCCCTCAGGGCAATTAGGTAAATGGGTACCTGTCCATAGGAGAACAGGGGGGTATGCCTCCCTCGAAATTGGGCTCCAGCCGAGCGAGGAATGGAGAAGCGGCAGCAATACGGCGGCGGTCAGCATGGAGGAATTGAAGAGAGGCAGCGACATCCCAAGGAGGTGGTTGGCTCGGCAGCTGATGACGTGGCCAGAAGGAGGATGTCCGGAGCCGCAAGGACGTTGTGACGCCCACCGCGGCTGCGCACCAGGACCCATAACCAACAGCCCCCGAGAGGAGTCGCCAGAGAGCCGAAAGAACAGTGGAGGCCGCAGAAAACGCACCAGAGAGAACTGGAAGAAGTTGCCCACTCACCGGATAAACGAACGATCGGAGCCGGGAGGGTACCTGGTAGGGCTCCCCCCACCCCGGACGTACTGTGGCCATAGTTAGGGTTTTTGCATAGGTCTCTGCACCATGCACCGTGTAAGCAGCTCAGAGCCCTTCGGGGGTGAGCGGGGTACAAATTGAAAATAAAAATAAAAAAAGACTTCGGCCTGCTTTCTTGAACATAGGCAGTGATGGTGCCCCCTGGACTTCGCCCAGCAAGCCTTTCCACCCATTTGGACCAATGACTGAAAAGGCCACAGAGCACACAGAGAAGCACAGACCTGTGAAAGGGCACTGTGAGTATTAACTGGCTAGAGAAATGCAACCGCCTGGGTTTGTGCAGGGAGTCATGGCCTTTCAGAGATGCATGATGCATAGTGTTGGAGGAGAGGAGCTATGGGCAAGGAACTTTAGAAAGCACTGCAGTTTGTGATGTGAAAAAGCTGTTTTTTGCAATGTTTCCAATAGGGTTGTAAACATCCAGGTATGGCCTGGAGATCTCCTGGAATTGCAACTGTACTGCAGACTACAAAGATCAGTTCCCTTGTAGAAAATGGCTGCTTTGGAGGGTGGACTCAATGGCGTTATGGCCCACCGAGATCCTTCCCAAACCATGTCCTCCCGAGGCTCCACCCCCAAATCTCCAGTAATTTCCCAACTATAGTTGGCAACCCTAGTTTCTATCCAAGGGAGAGGTCCAGAAGAAGTGTTGCCAACCTCCAGGGGAGGCCTGGAGATCTCCCAGAATTACAGCTGATCTTAAGTCAACATAGATCAGTTCACTTGGAGAAAATGGCTGCTTCGGAGGGTGGTCTCTATGGAATTCTACCCCTCTGAGGCCCCTCCCCTCCTCAAACCCCGCCCTTCTCTGGCTCCACCCCCAGTAATTGGCAACCCTACCCAGAACAGATCTCGGACAGCTTATTGCAGAGCTGTTTGAACAAGAAATAGAGAGGTGTAAAGCTAGCAAAACACCCTGAAGATCAGGAACGGGTGGCAGTCAGAAGTTAATCCGAACAGAGGGAGAGAGTCCCGAGTTAGTAATGATGCAAGTCACAGAATTGTGGCCCAATAAGATCTAACATTTAAGGCATGTGGCGAAGTGGAGGAGATGCGATTGGCAATTTAATGTTGCCATTTGCGGCAAGATTAATAATTGGCTGCGAAGATTTGCTGTCCGCTATTGTGAGGGGATTGCTGGGACTAGATAAAACTAAATGACGGTTTTTGAACGGAGGCACTTAATAGACTCCTGGCAGGCCATAATTAGCTTCCCGGCAGAACGGGGAGCGAGAGTTTCCTCTCCCAGAGATGACAAACAGTTCAAAGAGAACTCCAACGCAGCCCTCCACTTGGTGACAGTGAGCAGTGGGAAAGGAAGGGGGCTCCAAGGAAGGGGGGGATGAGCTTGATTCATGTTTCCCATGTGGTGAGCTGCAGAATCTTGGGATGCGTGGCCATAAAATAAGGAATAAGAGCCCTTAGTGACCCGCACGCTGGGGGCAGGGTTCCCCCAGGGCCCGATTCTGCCGCAGCGGAAATCGGGCCTCCAAAGCGGGGGTTTCCCCGCCCCCCGGCCCGATTTGGCAGCCCTAACTGGATAGCCCAGGCAAGCCGCTCTCGTCAGATCTCGGAAGCTAAGCAGGGTTGACTGTGGTTAGTACTTGGATGGGAGACTTCCTTGGAATATCAAGTCGGGAGGACAGAGGTCTAGATCAGATGGCCAATTTGATCCGTTGCTGTTCCCTTACGGATTTAAAGTGCACGATCAGACAGCAACACCTGTCTGTCATGCCCCAGTCACCTGGGTTCCATTACCCCCTCCCTTTGCCCCGTGTTTCTTTGATACCTGAGAAAGTCCGGTCCCATTGGTCTGAGCTGCTTCCAAAATGGATTTTCTGTCATCTGGTCACTCTGTTGCATGCCCAAGCTGCCAGGCAGGTCTCACTGATCTCTTGTTTTGCAGCCACCATTTCCCCCCTCCCAGTTAGGAGGCTTCCCAAGACCCACTTGTATGGCTGTGGCTCCGCCTCCAGCTTGCATGGCGTCGTCACGTCACTTCCGGGTGATGTGCATGTGGCGCGCGCACACCAGACGCCAGCCGGGAGCCCCCCGCTCCCGGCGAAGATCGACTTGGCAACCCTACCAGTTAGCGAGGATTGCATGGCTGTATATATGCAACCTCCCCCCCCCCAAGGGGGCTGCTCAAAACCTTGTTTTCTTTTGAAAAACTCTCGAAGAAAGACACCCCCATTCTGCAGTTTTTTTAATATCGTTTGGAGAAGGGATAAATTGAAAAGATTAGAGGGAGGACGGCAGTGGACTCCATTTCCCAGCAGTCTCTTCACCACTTGTGCGCTTGCTCTGTGGACTAACTTTAAAAAGAAAATGGCCGACAGCCCCATGAACTTCATATCCCACCATGCTCATCAGTGCTTGTGGGCATGCTCAACGGAAACACTTTTGAAAAAAATGGCTGACAGGCTGACTCCCTGCTTGCTGTCATCCGATCATGCAAGGAGGCGGAAAAAGTGCATTGAAGCGTGCTAAAAGGGGTGAGTCTGGTCAGAATTCTCTGCCACAAAATATCCTGGCTTGATTTGAGGCGGGGCAACAGCGGATTGAACTGCCTGTCTGATTGCGATCAGAGGCAGGCCTTATTCAGCCCCCTCTCTGAGTATCCTCCAGGCCCCCAGTAGGGGTCAGTCACCAGAGGTCAGTGTGACTTCCAGGTGTGCGCACACAGAGAGAAACAAATACCAAAATAAAATAAAATGAGGGATGAGTGACTTGTTCTAATGCTAGAGAACTGTGACTGGCCCAAGGTCGCCCAGCAGGTTTCACGTGGAGGAGTGGGGAACTGAAGGCTAGTTCTTCAGATTAGATTCTGCTGCTCTTAATGACTTTAAGATTAATGAGCAGTAGGCATGGAACAGAGAAAAGGAAGTACTTCTTCACCCAAAGAGTAATTAAAACGAGGAATTCACTGCTGCAGGAAGAGGTGGGGGCTGCAAGCATTGACAGTTTACGGCGGGTTTGGATAAATATATGGAGCAGAAGTCCAACAGTGGCTATTAGCCACAAGGTATAGATGGAACACCCTGTCTGGGCCACTGATGCTCTATATTCTTGGTGCTTGGGGGGCAACAATGGGAGGGCTCCTGGAGTTCTGGCCCCGCTGGTGGACCTCCTGATGGCCCCTGGGTTTTGGCCACTGTGTAACACAAGAGTGTTGGACTGGATGGGCCACTGGCCTGATCCTCCACGGCTTCTCTTAAATTCTTATATCTGGGGCAGTGATGCACTGTATTCTTGGGGCTTAGGGGGGCAACAGTGGGAAGACTTCTGGAGTTCTGGCCTCGCTGGTGGACCTCCTGATGGCACCTGGGTTTTTGCCACTGTGTGACACAAGAGTGTTGGACTAGATGGGCCACTGGCAGGGGTCATTTCGTAGAAAAAGAGCTAGGGGAACTCATTAGCATAACTCATTAGCATATGCCACACCCCCTGACATCAGGGGCCCGGCGGTGGACCTGCAAGGCCAGCAGGAGTGCGAGGAAGCCCCGCCAAGGCCCTCCCTGGCCCCAGGCAGGCAGGGGTGGGGAGAGGCGGGGAGGAAGCAACTTACCCTCCCTCTTCTCCTGCCTCCTCCTGGCTGAATGAGGGCTGGAAGCGGGGCGGCCGGAAGCAGGGGGCGGGGCTTCATCATGTGCCCCGCCCCTTTGCACCTCACCCGGGGGAACTGCGTTCCCCTGCGTTCCCCCCCGAAATGACCTCTGGCCACTGGTCTGATCCAACACGGCTTCTCTTTTGTTCTTATATCTGGGGCAGTGATGCTCTGTATTCTTGGGACTTGGGGGGCAACAGTGGGATAGCTTCTGGAGTTCTGGCCCTGCTGCTGGACCTCCTGATGGCAACTGGGGTTGGCCACTGTATGACATGGAGCATTGGACTGGATCGACTACTGGCCTGATCCAACATGGCTTCTCTTAGGTTCTTACATTCTTACTAAACCACGCTTCTTTCCCATGCACTTGGACTTCCTCTGTGTGGTCAGCTCTGCCTCCAGTGGTAGCTATTTCATGGTTGGCTCTATCTACCGTGGCAGCTATTTTGTGGTTGTGCCCACCACCCTGGGTCAGAAATCCAAAGGTGCCCACAGATTTAAAAAAGCCAGGGACCCCTGAGCAAGAGGGTTCACAATAAGCTCTGCCGCCACTGAAATTCTGCCGAAAGAACCCCGATCGCCCTTGGTTTCCTTAATGTTTCTCTAGAATGAGAATGAAGCAGGGACAAATATTTCAGTCCTCTCCATTCACTTAGGCCCGGTAACTGGCTTATTACTGTATGATGAGATGAAGTGAAGTGAAAATGCATATCAGGGTGGATTTTTTTTTTACAGCTCCTTTAACTGAGTTCAAGTCTATTAAACAGGGAAATGAACCTGCAGAAAAGTCGCCGTGCGAGAGATTTTGTCAGTTTAATAACATGCCCATTTGAATGATTGTTAACTTCCCACGTATTTCAAGGCTCCTTGGGATAACGACTTTAATGGGAACCTGTCGAAATGGCCTATCACCAGTCTGAAAACAAACTTTAGCCGTTAGGAGGAAGTGAAGCATTCAGTCTATGAAAGGGAACCAAAGTTGTAAATTTAAGCACTGAGCCCCACTGAAATGTGTAGGAGCCCGTAGACCAGGGGTCCCCAAACTTCTTGAGCCTTTGTATACGGTTGCCAGGTCTCCCATGGTCACTTGTGGGAGATGGAGATACTTCTTCACCCAAAGAGTGATTAACACATGGAATTAACTGCCACAGGTGGTGGTGGCAGCTACAAGCATGGGCGGCTTCCAGAGGGAATTGGATAAATACATGGAGCAGAGGTTCATCAGTGGCTATTAACCACAAGGTATAGACAGGAGCTCTTGGTATGGGGCAAGTGATGCTCTGTGTTCTTGGTGTTAGGGGGGCAATAGTGGGAGGGCTTCTGGCATCCTAGCCCCACTGGTGGACCTCCTTATGGCACCTGGGTTTTGGCCACCATGTGACACAGTGTTGGACTGGATGGGCCATCGGCCTGATCCAACATTGGCTTCTTTTATGCTCTTATGAAGGGTAGAGTTGCTAGATCCTGGTTGTGAAACTCCTGGAGAGTTGGGGATGGAGCCTGGGGAGGACAGGGACCTCAGCGAGGTACAGTGCCATAAAGACCACCCTCCAAAGCATCCGTTTTCTCCAGGGGAACTAATCTCTCTAATCTGGAGAGGATAGGCTTTCCAAGTCCCCCCGGGGGTGGCGGATCAGGCCCCAGGGGGAACCCCACCCCCAAAGTACATGACGTGCACGTCACCCGGAAGTGACGCGACAACGCCGGGCACGCTGGGGGCGGGGCCACGGTCATCTGAGGGAAAACGCTATGGTTTTCCCTCGGATGGTCGTGGCCCCACCCCAGCGTGCCTGGTGTGGTCGCATCACTTCCAGGTGACGTGGTTGCGGCATGCACGCGCACTCAAGGAGCAAGCTGGGAGTCCCCTGCTGCAGCTACAGGTAGGACTTGGCAACCCTAGGAGAAGAGCTGCAAATTCCGGGGGGTCCCCAAATCCCACCTGGAGGCTGGCCTCCCTAGCCCTGTGGGCACCTTTTGGAATTCTGACACAGCACGGTTGGCGCTGCCACAAAATGGCTGCTGCAGGTGGGACAGCTTATCTTCAGCCACACACTGACGATTCTTGCACAGTGGTGGCAGTTGCTGCCAAGGCAACATTTTTAAATTACCTGCACAGCCAATCAACTTTCCAACGGCCAATCAGAAGTCTTGCTGGACAAAAGCCCCACCTGGCCCTGCCTACTTTTTGAAAACACTTGGCAGGCACCAGGAAAAGTCTCAGTGGTCCCCAGCTCTGCCTCTATGGTCCTTCCCTTATTCCTTCCCATCATTCCAGTACTTTCCCCAGAACCTACCCTTCCAAACTGCGGTAAGTCAGCAACACTATTATCTCCCCACCTCCAGCTAATGTACTAATTAATGTTCAAGTAAAGTAAAGGAGCTGCGGTGGCTCGAGTGGTTAAGACGCTGAACTGCAGGCTGTGGAAGGTCGGTAGTTCAGCAGTTCGAGACCCGGATTGCCGTATGATGGAGTGAGCTCCCGTCTCTAGTTCCAGCTCCTGCCAACCTAGCAGTTCGAAAGCAAGAAATTGCAGGTAGATAAATAGGTACTACTTCGGTGGGAAGGTAACAGCGTTCCGTGCACCTTGGTGTTTAGTCATGCCGGCCACATGACCACGGAAACATCTTCGGACAGCGCTGGCTCTTCGGCTTTGAAACGGAGATGAGCACCGCAACCCTAGAGTCGGATTCGACTGGCTTTTGAGCAAAGGAACCTTTACCTTTTTAAAGTTCATTGAGGGTTAGGGAATTGTACACTGTGTTTCAAAGATCCTTTGCCTGAGCTGAGAGTTCCCTGGTCACCACACAGAATACCAAAGAATCTGCCGGAACCGTAACATTTTTTCACAACTGATGTCAACACAGGGGGAAGCTTTCACACATGCTACATAATGCAGTTTCAATTCACTTCAGTGACTAAAATATACTGGGTTCGAGACGCATATAGTGATCAGCTCATAGTTTATTAGTGATTTCAGCTTAACTCTAAAACAACTCTAGCAGGGCTGGAGCCCTACTTATACCCATGCAAAACACCCCACCCCACACACTCACACTCCCTGTATTCCAGAATCATGGTCGGCTATTTCTTTTGCTCCAAGCTCAGCCAGTCTCCAGGGTGATTCAATCAGGGATGATTCAATCCCAATACATAACAGTGACCGTTTGCAAGTGGGGTTCCCCCCCCCCCAATTCAGACAGTAAAATCCAGTTGCAAAGTGCATTGAAAGTGGGTGAACATGCCCAGGATGGAGTGCTGGATTGGGAGGAGGAGGAGGAGGAGGAGATTGGATTTATACCCCGCCCTTCACTACCCAAAGGTGTCTCAGAGCGGCTTACAAACTCATTTCTCTTCCCTTCCCCACAACAGACACCCTGGGAGGTAGGTGGGGCTGAGAGAGCTCTGACAGAAACTGCCCTTGAAAGAGCAGCTCTGAAAGAACTTGTGACTCACCCAAGGTCACACCAGCAGGTGCGAGTGAAGGAGTGGGGAATCAATCCCGGTTCTCCCAGATTAGAGTCCGAGCACTTAACCACTACACCAAACTGGATGGACCATTGGTTTTTCTTATGGCTTCTCTTATGTTCTCCTATGTTGTCTTATGTTCCTCTTTAATAGAGCGAGATGCCAAATTCATCTGAAGGAGACAGAATCCCATTTACTCACTGTGTGTATATAATATATAATAAACCTAAACGGGAGGGCGGCTTATACGTTCAGTTCATGCTGGGCTCACCACTAATTCAGCGGTCGGTAGGGAGGAAGTGCGAAGTTAGCCCTTTTTTTACAGTAGGCAGCCTCTTTAGCACCTTGTCAAAACTTGCTGGGGGGGGGGAGGAAATAAGACCAAAAATAGATTCAGTGATGTTCAGGTTTTGTTTTCCTCTGCCGCTTCCCCCACACACACACACACACTTGTCTGTTTTATTTTGATGGAATTATCCCCCTATTCCTTCTTTCGCTTTCCGCTTCAGAGGTCTCTCTCTCCCTTCAAAAAAAGTGCCCTTCATCTCTCCTTCTGAAATGCAGAACTCAAGTCGGATTTCCGAAAAAGAAATGGGATTTTACGAGGAATCAGCATTTCTGAATGGCTGGGCTTTTAAGGATGAGTGTTTTGAGGTCCCCCCCCCCTCCAAAAGAAAGCCTACTGATGCATGTCCACACCACGTATGGTTTAATAACGTTTTCATTTCCCAAGTGTACTATGAGATCTTCAGGAATGTAGATTTTTAAAAAAAGTTATTTATTTATCTACTCCTTCTAGATTCCACCGTTCTCCCAATCAGTACCCAGAGCAGCTTACATCATTCTCCACCCTTCCATTCTCTCCTCACAGCAATTCTGTGAAGAAGAAGGAGGAGGAGGAGGAGGAGGAGATTATTAGATTTACCCACCTTTCAGTACCCAAAGGTGTCTCAGAGCGGCTTACAAACTCCTTTCCCTTCCCCTCCCCACAACAGACACCCTGTGAGCAGTGTTCCCTGTAAGCTGAGTTAGTGTGAGCTAGTTCACAGTTTTTTAGCCTCCGGCTCACACCTTTTTGCCTTAGCTCAGGAAGGAGGGCTCCAGAGCAAGCTAATTTATGCAGCAGCCAAATTGTTTGCTCACAGCTTTAACGCCAGTAGCTCACAGAATTTTTGCTCACAAGACTCCGCAGCTTAGAGGGAACATTGCCTGTGAGGGAGGTGGGGCTGAGAGAGCTCTAACAGAAACTGCTCTTTTTCAAGGACAGCTCTTATCAGAACTACAGCTTGCCCAAGGTCATCCAGTAGGTGCAAGTGGAGGAGTGGGGAATCAAACCCAGTTCTCCCAGATTAGAGTCTGCTCACCTAACCACTACACCAAACTGGCTGAGAGTGTGTGACAGGCCCAGCTAAGTTTGCCCGGTCTCCCCTGCCACTGGTGGGGGTTAAGGAGGGATGGTTCCCAGGTCCTTCTGCATGCCAAGTGGTCACTGAGCCACAACCCTTCCCATGTACCCTTGTTGTTGTTTTTGAAGTTGATTAATGTCTTCTTCATTGGTAGGGTCTCAGTTGGCAGGGCCTCTGTTAATTACTCTCAGCATTCCACAATTAAGGATACATCTGCCCATCCACCTCCACTGCTGACATATTTATTTCCTTTGCTATGTTTTTCCCTAGAATTCAACCCAGACAAACGGTAACCACATGAACTAAGCTTGGCACTCCTGTGTGGTCCGTGAATCTGTTAAACATTGTCATTATGCTGTATGCTAATTTCCTGCTAACCTATGGAATGAATGAATGAATAAATAAATAAATAAATAAATGAAATAGTACCCCCCCCCCCAGGCTGTGGTGTGGGGCAAGGCTGAAGCCCCTAGACAGCCAGCCAGAGAAATATGCAGACAGATACAGCGAGAGAACGAGATCGAGATCAATGTACTTTTGAAACATCATAAACAGAAATAGGCGGAACCCAGTCTAAAAACATCAGTTCTGTCGAAACAGTAGCATGAACATAGGTATGTTACGCAGAATATCCACCACTTGTTCCTGGGAGAATGGATGTTGCTATTGCTGAATTAATTTCCGGCCTGCACGCTGTTAAGAGGGTGTGGGAATTGAGAGCAACATACATTAATTATTTGCCACTCCGACCACATTAATGCTGAGAAGCAGAGCAACAAGCCAATTAGTCCCTCTCAATCGCTGTTTTGCAGCTGCTTGGAGAGAATAGGTAGGGGAGCCCCCGGAAACTATAGCTTCAGGTTGAGCCATTCAGGTTCTGTTGGAGGGAGGGAGGGGGTGGCCTTCGGCTGGACGGTCTCTGCTTCGAGCAGATAGCAGAAGGAAACCGTATGTGGGATCTTTGATAGGGATGCCAGCCTCTAGGTGGGACCTGGGGATCTCCCAGAATCACTGCGCATCACCGGACCGCAGAGATCAGTTCCCCTGAAGCAGACCCATAGGCAGGATTTTGTGCCTTGTGGGGTAGAAATTCCTCTCCTCGGACAGGTGCGGCTGCCATTATTTTGATGTCAGCTCCAATCCGCCCTCAAGCCCAACGGCCAGCAGCCACCCTTCTCCCTCTCCTCTTACAAGTTTTGAAGGGCCCTTCAGCGGGTTTGTGGGGAGCACATGGCCCGCCAATCAACTGGTAAAAGCCAGTCGAATCCGACTCTAGGGGGCGGTGCTCATCTCCGTTTCCAAGCCGACGAGCCAGCGCTGTCCGAAGATGTTTCCATGATCTTGTGGCCGGCGTGACTAGACGCCGAGGCACACGGAACGCTGTTACCTTCCCACCAAAGCGGTACCTATTTATCTACTTGCAAACTGCTCGGTTGGCAGGAGCCGGGGCCAGAGACGGGAGCTCACTCCGTCACGTGGCACCCGGGTCTCAAACTGCCGAACTACAGACCTTCCAGTCTGCACCTTCAGTGTCTTAACCTCTGAGACTCCGCTGGAGGGCCTTTTAAATCTTGCAGGGGGGAGGGAGAGGGGCGGGCACCATCCCCCACTTCTTTTCAAAAAGCGTTTAAAGGACCCCTTTAAATGCTTTTGAGAAGAGGGGGGCTGTGCACCCCCCCGATTCTTCTCATAAAATCTTCTCAAAAAAATCTCATGGGGCTAGACCTTTAAGGAAGGGGACGGAGCCCCCAATTGCCCCACTGTAGCTATGGGCCAGCCATGGAGATATTGGATGCTCTGAAGAATGCAGCTTATGGCACTGTACTCCACTGAGGCCCCTGTCCTCCGCAAGCTCCGCCCCAAAATCTCAAGGAGATTCCCCACCTGGAGCTGGCAATCCTACCTCCTGCCCCCCAACCGGTGGCCACGGGGGACCTGATAACCCTAAGCCAGTGTGATGCCATGGTTCCAGGGACGAACCAGAACCAGGAAGAAATGAGTTCGAATTTCCACCCAGCCCAGCTATGAAGTTCATTGGTGGACCTTGGGGGAAGTCATCGTCTCTCAGCCTAAGTTACCATACAGGCTGTTGTGAAGAAGAAACGGAGAAGGAGAGAAACGTGTGTGCCACCTTGGAGGAAGGGTGGGAGAAAACAAAAAGTAAGAGGCAGATACCCCAACGAGGCTATTTTTGGAATATTAGAACAGCTAAGATTCATTTCCTCTAATGGGAAACAGAAGGAGATGGCCTACAAAAGGCCCTGGAATTTGAGAGTGGTGCTTGAGGAGGGTGGATCTTGAGGAGGTGGGAAATGCAGCAGCAGCAGAAGAGGAGAGATTGGATTTATACCCCACCCTTCACTACCCAAAGGAGAGAGCGGCTGACAAACTCCTTTCCCTTCCCCTCCCCACAACAGACACCCTGTGAGGTAAAAGAAGAAGAGATTGGATTTATACCCCACCCTTCACTACCCAAAGGTGTCTCAGAGCGGCTTATGATCTCCTTCCCCTTCCCCTGCCCACAACAGACACCCTGTGAGGTAAAAGAAGAAGAAGAGATTGGATGTATACCCCGCCCTTCACTACCCAAAGGTGTCTCAGAGCGGCTTATGATCTCCTTCCCCTTCCCCTCCCCACAACAGACACCCTGTGAGGTAAAAGAAGAAGAAGAGATTGGATTTATACCCCACCCTTCACTACCCAAAGGTGTCTCAGAGCAGCTTATGATCTCCTTCCCCTTCCCCTCCCCACAACAGACACCCTGTGAGGTAAAAGAAGAAGAGATTGGATGTATACCCCGCCCTTCACTACCCAAAGGTGTCTCAGAGCGGCTTATGATCTTCTTTCCCTTTCCCTTCCCACAACAGACCCCCTGTGAGGTAAAAGAAGAAGAGATTGGATGTATACCCCGCCCTTCACTACCCAAAAGAGTCTCAGAGCAGTTGACAAACTCCTTTCCCTTCCCCTCCCCACCACAGACACCCTGTGAGGTAGGTGGGGCTGAGAGAGCTCTGACAGAAAGTGCTCTTTTTTCAAGGGCAGCTCTGACAGAAGCTACGGCTTGCCCAAGGTCATCCAGCCAGGTGCAAGTGGAGGAGTGGGGAATCAAACCCAGTTCTCCCAGATTAGTGTCCGCGCACTTAACCACGACACCAAACTGGAGTGTGGTGCCACAGAGTTGGCCTTCCAGAGTTGCCATTGTCTATAGGGGTCTCAAATGAATCTCTTTGGTCTGGAGATCTGTCAGAATTCAGGTAGAACTTCAGGTCCCACCTCGAGGTTGGCAATGCTAGATGTGTTTGCAAACGTCCGAAGACGTTTCCGTGGTCATGTGGCCGGCGTGGCTAAATACTGAGGAGCACGGAACACCTTCCCACCGAAGCAGTACCTATTTATCTACTTATCTGGCCCCACTGCTGGACCTCCTGATGGCACCTGGTATTTTTGGCCATTGTGTGACAGAGTGTTGGACTAGATGGGCCATTGGCCTGATCCAACATTGGCTTCTCTTGACTTCTTATGTTCTTGCTTTCGAACTGCTCGGTTGGCAGGAGCTGGGGCCAGAGACGGGAGCTCACTCCGTCATGCGGCACTCGGGTCTCGAACTGCCGAGCTACAGACCTTCCGGTATTACAGTGATTTAAAAAATTTCTTTCAATACTTCTGGAGAAACTGGCTTCTAAAGACTGTATAGCATTATACCTTACCCAGGTCCCTCCCCTCCCTGAACCGAACTGCTCCAGGCTCCACTCCATGTATTTCCCGAACCGGATCTAGCGGCCCTACATTCGTTAGCTGTGGTGGGGAACCGGAAATAAAAGTCCAGTGTGATAAATGTCTGTCAAAGGCAAATGACAAGTACACAAGAAAGAGAAGAGGAAAAAAAGGCACATCAAGGCAGATACCATAAAGAACGGTTGCTCTTATTACCTGATCTGTTCCAGCATTTTTATATGTTTTAAATGATTGTTAATTTTTAAGTTATTTATATGCTGATGATGTTTTTAACTGTACTTATGCTTTATGAATGTTGTAAGCCACCCTGAGCCCACCCTGGCAGGGAGGGCAGGATATAAATCAAGTAACAACAACCAGGGGTCATTTCCTGCAGGAGCGCACAGGAGCGGAGCTCCGGCAGTAAAGAGCCCAGGGGGCGGGCACATGCAACAAGCCCTACCCCCTTCTCCCAGCAGCCCTCAGTCAGAGAAAGAAGCAGCCAGGTAAGCTGCAGAGCCCCCCCCCCCGGGTCCAAAACAGTCCAGTGGCACCTTTAAGACCAAGTTTTATTCAGGTACAAGCTCTCCCTCCTCTGTGAGGACAGATCTGCACGTGTGCCCCCCCCCCCAACAGCTAGCAATCCAAAACAGTCCAGTGGCACCTGAGCGGTGGGTGTTGCCTTCTGACACACTTCTGGTGATGTCAGGGGGCATGGCATATGCAAATAAGGTATGCTAATGAGTTATGCTAATGAGCTCCTGCACCTCTTTTTCGACACAATGACCCCTGATAACAACAACAACGTGAGTGTCGTTTGACTCTTAAAAGGGACTACTCCATTGTAAGCGGCAGTTGAGCAGCCATCTTCTCCTTCTACCGTTGCTCCTGATATCATTTGAATTTCAATTCAGAAGCCTTTTCAAATCGACGCCGTCATGGGTGTCAAGGCTATAAATCAAATTTCAAACACCTCCAAATTATGTGCTTCTGACAACTCAATCTTGCTTAAAAGGAGCGTTAGACTGTAAACAGCTTTTGATTAGATTTGGGGACCGAAATAGTCTACAGAAAGCAGAGTTTAATCGTTTTTTTGATTAAATAGTGTGAAGCAAACCTCCCATTCGATGGGATGAGACACTCGCATTTTGAAGTATCCTTCACTTAATCTCCCACATCTTTCATTTGACTTCCTGTGGGGTACTGATGGCCATTTAACTTATAGGTAAAGGTAAAGGTTCCCTTGCTCGAAAGCCAGTCGAGTCCGACTCTAGGGTTGCGGTGCTCATCTCCGTTTCAAAGCCGAAGAGCCAGCGCTGTCTGAAGACGTTTCCGTGGTCATGTGGCCGGCATGACTAAACACCAAGGCGCACGGAACGCCGTTACCTTCCCACTGAAGTGGTACCTATTTATCTACTTGCAATTTCTTGCTTTCGAACTGCTAGGTTGGCAGGAGCTGGAACTAGGGACGGGAGCTCACTCCGTCATGCGGCACACTCGGGTCTCGAACTGCTGAACTACTGACCTTCCACAGCATGTAGTTCAGCATCTTAACCACTTGAGCCACCGCAGCTCCCTAACTGATAGGGGGGGACCCCAAAAAACCTCCCTCTCCAGGACAGGAAGATACTTCAGACCTCAAACGGCTTTGTCGTTGATCAGAAATCCCTTAATCTAGTCTGGACTGTGTTTCAGCCTAGTGGCCCTCGTAGAGAGGGGCTGTGGCTCAGTGGAAGAGCCTCTGCTTGGCATGCAGAAGGTCCCAAGTTCAATCCCCGGCATCTCCAGTTAAAGGAACTGGCAGTAGGGGATGGGAAAGACCTCGGCCTGTAGGGTTGCCATGCCCCCAACCCCCAAAGAGCCCCATCCATGCCGAAGTGCCCGGTGCAATGATGGCATTGCGGGGGGGACACACTCTATCATTTCCTCTCAAACAATAGAGTGTCCCCCTGCAATGTGCCCTGCGCAATGATGTCACTTCCGGGTGATGTCATTGCCGCCTGTATGCTTGGCGCGCACGCCAAAACCTCCAGGGGGCAAAGAGGGAGCCCCCCGCCTGCAGCCAGGTAAGACCTGGCCACCCTATCAGCCTGGCACCCTGGAAAGTCACTGCCAAGCAGAGAGGACAATACTGACCTTGATGGACCAATGCTCTGATTCACCATAAGGCAGCTTGTGCCTTTCCCCACAGGGTCCCCAGAGAGCACTATGGTCAGGGTCGCAAAACCATTTGGCCCTCCCTGGCCCTAGGGACGCCAGGCTAGTATCGACCAAGACCAGGGCTTTTTCCTGTGGCAGCTGCAGCTTGGCGGAATGAGCTTCCGGAAGAGACCAGGACCCTGCGGGACCTTTCACAGGGCCGCGAAAAAGGAGCTCTCCCGCCAGGCATTTAGGTCAGGAGCTGCATTTCATCTTCGATGCCCTGTGTCGATACCATGTCCAGCCTGGGCCCGCCGATAGTGGATCTCACTGCTGATTGTATGTCTTTACAAGCACTTTATCATAGCTGTATCGCCGTCGTTATGTTAATGGTTTTAATGACGATGTTGTGTATTTTATCTTGATATTTATACTGTGGTTTTGTCTACTGTTTCTTATGTAAGCTGCCCGGAGCCTGCCTCGGCGGGGAGGGTGGGGGTAAAAAAAATAATCAAATAAATAAATAAATAAATAAATATAAGGCCATGTGTGTTTCTGCCCCATTACCTTCTCCACCCATCTGTTCAGGATTTCTGTAGACCTCTCAAATCAGCTGTTAAGGAGAAAGAGGGCTGGGTTTCATCCCCTTATTGGTCGTTCCTCACTCTAGTGTTAAAGCATGGGGGACAAATAAGTTCCCATGGAACCCCATAGCATCAGGACCATGGGGCTGAGTAGCAGTCCTCCCAGCATCATCTTCTGAAGTATGAAACCACCAGAGCAAGCTGTCTCCTACTCTGAATCCAGCCATCTCCTCTAGAAGGAGACCATTGTTTTGAAAGGTGCTAGGAAGGTCTAAGAGTCTCAACACGGATACACTTTGCCTGATTTCGCACTAGAGCTGCCTCGCTGTTGTGCCGCCATTTGCCCCGGTTCTATTGGTCAATTTCAAACCCGAAGCCGCGCAGCTGATTTTGACCCGCGGCTTCGCCCGATTTCCCCCGCAGTTTCATGATCCATTTTTTTATCAACGAAACTGCGGGGGAAATCGGGCGAAGCCGCGGGTCAAAATCAGCTGCGCGGCTTCGGGTTTGAAATTGACCAATAGAACCGGGGCAAATGGCGGCACAACAGCGAGGCAGCTCTAGTGCGAAATCAGCCTTTCTCTATTTTCTTCCCTCCTCTCTAGTTACTCAGGTAAAGATAGAAAGATGCTTTGATAACTCAGCGCTCTTCTCTGCTTAATAGCAGCTCAGTATAGTGGAAATAGGAGCTGTGGCGGCTCAAGTGGTTTAGACGCTGAACTGCAGGCTGTGGAAGGTCGGTAGTTCAGCAGTTCGAGACCCGAGTGTGCTGCATGACGGAGTGAGCTCCCGTCTCTAGTTCCAGCTCCTGCCAACCTAGCAGTTCGAAAGCAAGAAATTGCAAGTAGATAAATAGGTACCGCTTCGGTGGGAAGGTAACAGCGTTCCGTGCGCCTTGGTGTTTAGTCATGCCGGCCACATGACCACGGAAACGTCTTCGGACAGCGCTGGCTCTTCGGCTTTGAAACGGAGATGAGCACCGCAACCCTAGAGTCGGACTTGACTGGCTTTCGAGCAAGGGAACCTTTACCTTTTTATAGTGGAAATAATCTATCGGCATGATTATTCTGTGAACAGTTAGCTCAGAGCACACAAACTGTGCTCCGCTGAAAATAATTGTGTCTACCGGCTGCTCTTTAACTTTTTCATTATTGCTTCTGAACTTTCCATTCGCACCTCCGCACCATCTGTTTACTTCTTCCCCTGGCAATCATCGCTCTGCCCAGACAGACCACCTTCTTGTTAGCTAGCCTCCTCTGAGGCCTCAGTCTTTTCGTGCTCTTCCATTCCTTCTCATCCAAAGTAGGGAACGTCTTCAGTTCTGCAATCCCCTTTCTGGAGACCTATCGTGTACTGGTGGGAGGGAAGGTGGCATGGCATAGTCCAATTTTTTCCGATCTCTGAAGCTAAGTAGGGTCGGAACTTGGATGGGAGACCACCAAAGAAGACTCTGCAGAGGAAGACAGTGGCAAATCTCTTCTGCTTATCACTTGCCTTGAAAGACCCTTGCTGGGGTCACCATAAGTCCTGTGGTTTGACAGCATTCTACACACACAAATCTATTCCCTGGAGGGAAGGCAACATGGTTATAGCCCGATCTCGTCAGATCTCAGAACCTAAGCAGGGTTGGTACTTGGATGGGGGACTGCCGAGGAAGACTCTGCAGAGGAAAGCAATGGCAGACCACCTCTGCTTCTCACTTGCCTTGAAAGCCCCTTTTTGGGGTCACCATAAGTCGGCTACGACTTGGCAACACTTTACACACCCATGATGTGCTAGTGGGTCCCAGGTCCTTTTAAGTGATGCCATCCACAACTTACGAAAGGCAAAGGACAGCTGTGCAAAAATGCTAATATATTGAAATATCTGTATATTCTATACAAAGCATCTAATAAAGACACATCCACAGTGTCTAATTTTAATTCATCAAATATTCAAAAGACATTACATCATATGTTCCAAGACATTAGTAAGAATGGAATGAAATATGAAATGAAGGTCCAAAATTAAGTCAAGTGTTCTAACGAAGTTTCCGGATAATATGTCCGTTTCAGAGATCTTCCTCAGAGATGGATCGATATGACTGCAGTAACCATATTTTCATGGAACTTCATAGACTAGTCTGATAAGATTATCAATCTTTTCCTGTGGTCCTCAGGACAAAGTCCTTTATTTACATTATTTATAGTCCACCTGTCTTGTATTACACAGGTAATGTGAATACAATCAAGAGGATGGGACATCCAAGAGATAACTGTGAGGAAGGCAAAACTATTAAACGGCTAAAGGGTAATTTAGATAGCCAGATTGGTGTAGTGGTTAGGAGTGCAGGCTCTGGGAGAACCAGGTTTGATTCCCCACTCTTCCACATGCAGCCAGCTGGTGTGACCTTGGGTCAGTCAGAAGTTCTCTCAGAACTGTTCTCTCACAAGCAGTTCTCAAGAGAGTTCTCTCAGCCCCACCTACTTCACAGGGTGTTTGTTGTGGGGAGAGGAAGGGAAAGGAGATTGTAAGCCACTCTGAGACTCCTTTTGGGTAGTGAGGGGGTGATGATGATGTTACTGCCTCTATAGCTCTTACAATAAAGTATAACCTTCTGTTAAGCGTGTACTCCCTTGTTTGGCTGTGCGAATGGGACAAAACGTGCTTGCTTAGAGAATAAATCCACAACAACCCAAATGACCGTCATAGTCTTACTCGGGGGTAAATCCGTGATAAAATCCATGGAGATTGCCTCCCACGGCCGACTTGGAGTCGGGAGAGGTTGCAACAATCCTGGGGTTTTTCCCAGTCTGGACTTGCACATGGCGCAAGTTGGACACGATTTCACCATATAAATGCCATGCAGTCCAGCCTCCAAAGCAGCCATTTTCTCCAGGGGAACTGATCTCTGTAGTCCGGAGAGCCGTTGTAATAGTGAGACATCTCCAGGCCCCACCTGGAGGCTGGCAAGCCGACTCCTCCCTCCCCAACAAACACTTTCACTACGACCAGCAACACCAAAACAGGAACATTTTCTAACACAGCTGCCAAATGTCTCACTTGTGAATTAATTAGGCGGTCGCAGATCAATAAAGCAAGGGTGTTGTATAATTGAAACGAACGAGAGCTCAGAAGCAACTTAATGAGAAAACGTGGGATCCACCACGGAGACGGAACGAAAAACAAAATCGTTTTGTGAGCCTGCCTGACTTTTTCCCTGACAATCCCGTAAATGAGGAGCATAAACAAGCCGAGGAAAGCTCACGATCCATTACCCCCTTACCACTCTCTAATTATGTATCCATCCGAGCAAAGAGGAGGGAAGAAGGAAGTCTACAGTCACCTTGTTTCTGTCAAGGCAACCTGTTGGTTTTTTTTTAATGCATTTTGTTTCATCGAAGAAAGAATGTTATAATGCAGCAGCGACACCAGAATCATGAATATTATCAAAAACAAAACTTCCCTTCCATGCTTTATCTGCATATCTTCATCATCTTCTCCACAGATTATTGCATGATAGTGTTTATAAGATTCTCAAACTATTTTAGCTCATTATAATAGATTTACAATATATTATCGAATTAAGCTTTGAACTAAATTTTTCTGCAAATAGTTAAGCTCAGTCCTAGGAGGTCTCAAGGGACAGGAAGAGACAAAAAACCCCAGTCCTTCCAAGGTCCGATTAAACCCTGTCAAGGCAATCCATGACAGGCACAGCCAATGACAATGTAGATGTGCAGCCGGCAATCTCTCTTCATCTGTTCCCACAGCTCCAAGCGCATTCTGCATCTACCATTAATGCAGGAATCCTTGACATAGTTGGAGATAGCTATTGCCATACTCTCGCCAGCCTCTCTTGCTCAGATGCAAAATAAGCTGTCCTTAAAACTGGAGCCACCGCGTAATGAGGGATGCTCCTTTGGAGCTACACTTTTTGACTTGAGATCCTCTGTTTTGATTTAGCTTCTCCCTTCTGCAGATCAAACCCACTTTACGTTATTGTCATAAGAACGTAAGAGAAGCCAGTGTTGGATCAGGCCAATGCCCCATCCAGTCCAACACTGTGTCACCCAGTAGCCAAAACCCAGGTGCCCTCAGGAGGCCCAGCAGTGGAATCAGAACCCCCCCACACTGTTGCCCCCCCAAGTACTGAGAATACAGAGCATCACTGTCCCAGAGTGTTCCACTTATAAGGTAAAGGTAAAGGTTTCCCTTGCTCAAAAGCCAGTCGAATCCGACTCTAGGGATGTGGTGCTCATCTCCGTTTCCAAGCCGAAGAGCCAGCGCTGTCCGAAGATGTTTCTGTGGTCATGTGGCCAGCATAACTAGATGCCGTGGCGCAGGAATGCTGTTACCTTCCCACCGAAGTGGTACCTATTTATCTACTTGCAATTTCTTACTTTTGAATTGCTCAGTTGGCAGGAGCTGGGACCAGAGACGAAAGCTCACTCCGTCATGCGGCACTTGGGTCTTCCGGTCTGCAGTTCAGCGTCTTAACCACTGAGCCACCGCAGCCCACGTTCCACCTATACCTTCTGGCTAGTAGCCACTCATGCACCTCTGCTCCACATGTTTATCCAATCCCCTCTTGAAACCTTCTATGCTTGTAGCCGCCACCACTTCCCGTGGCAGGGAATCCCACCTGTTAATCGCTTTTTGGGTGAAGAAGGACTTCCTTTTATATGTTCTATAAGCCTAGGTAGAGGTAAAGGTTCCCTTGCTCAAAAGCCAGTCGAGTCCGACTCTAGGGTTGCGGTGCTCATCTCCGTTTCAAAGCCGAAGAACCAGCACTGTCCGAAGATGTTTCCGTGGTCATGTGGCCGACATGACTAAACACCAAGGCGCACAGAACACTGTTACCTTTCCACCGAAGTAGTACCCATTTATCTACTTGCAATTTCTTGCTTTCGAACTTCTAGGTGCTGGAACTAGAGACGGGAGCTCACTCCATCATGCAGCAACTCGGGTCTCGAACTGCTGAACTACCGACCTTCCACAGCCTGCAGTTCAGCGTTTTAACCACTTGAGCCACCGCAGCTCCTATAAGCTCATTAATTTCATTTAGGACATTTAATGTCACTTTTTGTTTGCTTGTTTTGAACTTTTCCGGTTAAGACTGACGGGCATCAGTGCTGCTTTTTGTGTTATTTTGGTGCATAAGTGGTATAAAACATACCAATGGTAAAAAAAAAAAAAAGAAGAGAGATCAGGCACATCAGCAACAAAAATGGACAAAGAGTGATATTGCACACAACAGCGATATTTAAAGGCAAGAAAAATTAATAGGGATGTATATGTCAATTCCTGGGCCCGACTGAAGTAGCAGAATATGCATTGCCAGATCCGGGTAGGGAAACACCTGGAGATTTTGGGGGTGGGGCCTGAGAAAGGTGAGGTTTAGGGAGGGGAAGGATTTCAGTAGGATATAATGCCATAGAGCTCACCTTCCAAAAAGGACATTTTCTCCAGGTGAATTGTCACCTGGAGATCAAATTGTAGTCCCAGAAGATCTCCAGCCACCACCTGGAAACTGGCAACCCTAACAAATACAGCTGGGGGGTCGTGCCTGGGGAGAGACTTCCAGTTGTCTTAGACTCTGTGGTATACCATAGAGACCAAACTCCACACTGCCATTTTCTCCAGGGGAACTAATCACTGGAGGAGGAGGAGGAGGAGGAGGAAAGATTAGAATTATACGCCGACCTTTACTCAGAGTCAGTATGACTTACTATCTCCTTTCTCTTCCCCTCCCCACAACAAACACCCTGTGAGGTAGGTGGGGCTGAGAGAGCTCTTTCCAGAACCACTCTTGAGAGAGCAGCTCTGACAGAACTATGGCTTGCCCCAGGTCATCCATCAGCTGCATGTGGAAGAAGAAGAAGAGATTGGATTTATACCCCACCCTTCACTACCCAAAGGTGTCTCAGAGCAGCTTACAAACTCCTTTCCCTTCCCCTCCCCACAACAGACACCCAGGGAGGTAGGTGGGGCTGAGAGAACTCTTGACAGAAAGTGCTCTTTTTCAAGCATAGCTGTGCCAGAGTTATGGCTTGCCCAAGGTCATCCAGCCAGGTGCAAGTGGAGGAGTGGGGAATCAAACCCGGTTCTCCCAGATTAGAGTCCGCGCACTTAACCACTACACCAAACTGGGGAATCAAACCCAGTTCTTCCAGATTAGAGTTCTGTGCACTTAACCACCACACCAAACTTTAGTCTAGAGATCCACTGTAATTCTGGGAGAACTCCACCAAGAGGTTGGTAACCCAAATTGTCAGACACCATTATTCACAGCCTTATTGCAGACTTGGCTATAAACTGACTCTGTGACTATTTCTCTGTAACCGTTAACAAGGACTTTTTCAAAAAGTAAACAAACCCAAACGTCACTCTGATTGGCAGCACTTACTTGATTGACACGTATTAAAATGCTTCTCTGATTTCCAGTCAGAAGGGATTAAAGTAAAAAATAAACTATTTCTTATCGTAGAAAGTCACTGCTTTTCTCGCTGTGAGGGAATGAGGAAGAGGCTTAAGGAGCGAGACGCAAATACAGATTGATTTGCCATTTACTCTCCCGTCTCACCGCAGAGGAGCCGTCCACTTGCCAGATGTGAAAGAGTTCTCTTACTAGAGCAATTCCATTTCCAATGGCTGCTGGCAACCAGAAGAATTTAACGGAGGCAACAAAATGTTTCCTCATCTGAAATTGCTGTGAAACCACTGGACAGAATTCCTATTCAATCCATCACTTGCAACTTGAATATTCTAGACCAGCCACTAGTATGGCTGCCGTATAATGGCTGCCAACCTTCAGGTATGGAAATCCAAAAACAATATCCGTGACAAAAATCATGAAGAGTCAATAAAGATATGTTTGCAAAATCATTTACCGTAGTAATTCTTATCATTGTGAAAACCTTGGGTTCTGTTATTAGAGGCTGATTTCGCGCTAGAGCTGCCTCGATGTTGCGCCACCGTTTGCCCCGATACTATTGGCCAATTTCACACCCAAAGCCGCGGGGCTGCATTTTGACTCGCGGCTTCGCCCGATTTCCTCTGCAGTCTCGTGATCCTGTTTTTTGAGGATCACGAAACTGCGGAGGAAATCGGGCGAAGCTGCGGGTCAAATGCAGCCCCGCGGCTTCGGGTGTGAAATTGACCAATAGTATCGGGGCAAACGGCGGCGCAACATCGAGGCAGCTCTAGTGCGAAATCAGCCACTGTGTCAACATAGAATGTTTCCTTCAAGAGTTGATAAGTAGAAATTGATAAGAATTGGGACTGCTACACGCTCAGAAAAAGCAATTATTGTGAAACGAATTGTTTACCTTGCGCAGCATTCATTGCGTGTGAGCGATAATAGAAGAGAATTTTCAACAGAATTACTACAGCAAATGATTTTGCAAACATACCTTTATTGACTCTTCATTATTTTTTGTCACGGAGGTTGTTTTTGGATTTCCACTTCCTCCCGTGATCTCTTATTTTTGGTTTGTACTGACCTTCAGGTGTGGCCAGGAAATCTCCTGGAATTATATCTGATCTTTAAACTACAGAGATGAGTTTCCATGGAGAAAATGGCTGCTTTGGAGGGTGGATTCCATGGTGTTACACCTTGCTGAGGTCCCTCCCCTCCCCATATCCCACCTTCCCCAGGTTCCACCTCCAAATCTCCTGGAATTTCCCAAGACAGACTACCCTAGAGGCAACTTTCCAACGTCCACCTCACATGCTAAAGGTTACGCTCTTTAAGAAAGATGCTTCCTCTAGTAGATCAAGATGGCTAGATGTGGTAGCCTGTCTGTAGCAGAAGAAAAGAGCGAGAGTCAAGTAGCATCTTAAAGACTAACAAAATTGGCAGTTTATGAACTTTCCTGAGTCAAGAGGTATCTGAAGAAGTGAGTAGTGACTCACAAAAGCTCACAACCTGCTACAATTTTTTTGTCAAAAATTGTTTTATTTAAGATATAAACATTCATAATCAACATTAATTTTTTTACATTTGTCCCTTTCATACCCTACCCACCTCCCTTTTCCCCTCCCTAATATATGGCTTCCCACAGTGCTTCGACCTCCTGCCCATCTCTTTATTAATTTTTACAACAACAATTTTCTTTTTGTAATTCACTAGGTAACTATTATTTCACTATAGTAATTAATTTTTAACTTATCCTATCTCCCAAGCATTCTATGATTAATAATTATTAAAACTAAACAAATTGTCTTTTACTTCCCAATACTTTTCTAAGTATTCTTTTAGACCCTTCCAGTCATTATAGAAATCTTCTGCGCAACCTGCTACAATTTTTGTTAGCCTTTAGGGTGCTCCTGGACTCTTCCCCTAGTAGAAAGAGTGGTACAAGTATGGAGGACCTGTGCTCCGGTCAGAGAAGATAATTGGGGAGCCAAAAATGGTCTTCCTGAAAGTCTTATCAGGAGGCTGCAGCTGTTACCATTCAAGAACAGCTCTAAGGCTATGAAATGGGGAACCATGGCCTCTTTTTAAGTCAACTACCGTTCTTTTAACCACACTTTGATTTAAATCCAATATATGGCCACCAAATAAATGAAGTTATTCCCAACTGGCCTAAAAGGAGGTGATCCCTACTTTATGTTCAGGTATCACCTAGTCTGATTAGGAATGCCAAGCCCCTCGGTGGGAGTGGGGGGCTCTGACTTTCAGCCCCCACCTCTCCACCACCAGCCAGCTGGCCAGCGGGGGGGGATTACCCCCCCCAAAAGGGAGGAACGCTGGAAATTAATCAGACATGCCTACATGATTTGGAAGTGAGGTAGATGCTGAACTGCAGGCTGTGGAAGGTCGGTAGTTCAGCAGTTCAAGACCCGAGTGTGCCGCAAGACAGGGTGAGCTCCTGTCTCTAGTTCCAGCTCCTGCCAACCTAGCAGTTCGAAAGCAAGAAATTGCAAGTAGATAAATAGGTACCACTTCGGTGGGAAGGTAACAGCGTTCCGTGCGCCTTGGTGTTGAGTCATGCCGGCCACATGACCACGGAAACGTCTTCGGACAGCGCTGGCTCTTCGGCTTTGAAACAGAGATGAGCACCGCAACCCTAGAGTCGGACTCGAATGGCTTTCGAGCAAGGGAACCTTTACCTTTACTTTAGACACATTGAGGATGTTGAGGAGCAATGGTCTGGTTATGGGGGGAAAACTATATGGTAAAAGCTAATTCTGCCATTGAGTTTTGTCCAAAAACCAGAGTGTCACCGCCCCCAAACATGCCTACATCACATTGGAGTCATGGAGACATGTTGCGTTAATTTCTGGAGTTCCTCTCCATTCCTGGTAAATCCCCCATTGGCTGCTATGAGGGACCTGACAACTCTAAGTCTGATGCACAGAAAGACTTTTATCCCGGAATATTTCTCTAAATAATTCCGAAAGTGCTTTCATGAGCAAGACTAGGTTTTTGCTGGACCAGGTCTCCCCCATGTTGGAAAGAGCTTTTGTGCTGCTTCTAGCAGGGTTACCAGATCCCCTCAGCCAGTGGTTGATGGAGGGGTGGAAGGGTTGCCAGCTCCAGGTTGGGAAACTCCTGGAGATTTGGGGATGGAACCTGGGGAGGACAGGGACCTCAGGGGGGTACAAGGCCATACAGTCCACCCTCCAAAGCATCAATTTTTCCCCAGGGGAACTGATCTCCCTACTCTGGAGATGAGCTGTCATTCCAGGGGATCCCCAGGTCCTACTCAGAGGCTGGCATCCCTAGCTTATAGTATCAGGTGCTCATCACACATCCCAGAATCCTTTGCAAGATCATTGAGCATTCTGGAACGTTCTCTCAATTCATGTGGAAACGGCTTCACCACACCCTGCTGCTCCCATGCTGTGGGTTGCTCAAGAGCAGAAATTCTAAACCCGCCTTCCTTCTAAATCATCCTGGATTAGCTTTGAACTCAGCTATCAAGGTTTACAAACCCAGTCAGTGGCCTAGACTGAACATGCTCCAGAACGCAAAAAAATATTCCAGGATGGCTAGGTCTATCCAACTCCTGCTTCTTGGTCGGCTGGTGGGAATGGGGGTGGGATAAGAAAAATATTGCTCTTACTTTGATCATGTGGCATCATTTCTGGGGCAAACTCAGGAATGATATCATACCACTCTAGGCTAATGAGTTTCCCCCCTTTAAGAGTTTCTATACAACTGGCACCCAGCCTTTAGGATTCAGCAGAAACAGAATGGTTTTACCATAGATTTTCCTCTGAATCCTAGAGTGGTGTTGTACAGGATTAGCCCACTCAGGCCAGTCCAGGGATGAGAGGGAATCCTGTACTTTTCAGTACATTAAACAACAAACCACGAGATGGTCTATACCCTCTCTGGTTTTCGGACAATTCGCCACCAGAACCTCTTTTCACTAGTCCCTGCCTTTCCTAAGGGAGAGGTTCCAGCCCTTAGTTAGCATCTGGGATTTAACACAGTAGCAACTCAATCCAGAGATGCACACTTTTACTCTTACCAAGGTAGCATATGTGGTCAGGGTTAGGCACAAGACTTAGACTTGGGAGTCAGGTACAACATCAAAGACAAATTAGCAATAAGAAGGATCTTTATTCAGTACAGAGCACAGCAAACAAACTAGGAGATTACAAAATAACAAAGGCTAGGGCAATTTGCCTTAACTACACATTGAAGATACATAGTTACCACATCAGGAACATCCACAGTCCAGAATGGTCCAAGGGATTTTGAAAGGAAATCCCATTTTTGCACACCCGTGTGCTCCAAGTCACAAAGCAGGTCTTTGTTTTCCAAGAGACAGAATTTCAGGTGCAATAAAACAGACAATGACAGGGGAGAGAGCAAGAGCAAGAGAGCTCACTCCCATAGGGATCAAACAATTATACCCCAATTCCAGTCAAAAATTAGATGTGGCCATTAGCCAATTGCGAGTGGGCATTAGTGTGCCCAATTGTTGGTTGCCATGGTTGCTAACATCAGGTTTGTGGGATTGGCTGGAAGTTTGGAGATCCTGCCTGCAGTCATGTGACCCAAACTCCAGCTACTTCATTGTGTACGTGACTGGTCACAAGTGGGCCAGAGTGTGGAGCCATGAGGTCTGGCTTTTGGCATGAAAGTGTGAAAGAATGTGGGTTTATGGCATGGCTATTGAGGCCATGTGACCTTACCATTTGGCTTGCAACAGGAAACAAGACACAGCATGTTATCCAAAGACATCACAGGAGAAGGCATGTGAATATAGAAGCAATATTTCTATACCGGTGTGATGTCACTTCTGTGTTTCCCCAGAAATGACATCACACAGTGAACACGATGGCGCCCCCCATGACCCCAACCCCCCCACTCTTCTGCTGGGTGGTAGACCTTTAGAAACTGTTCAAAGGGAACCTTATTAGCCTGGATGATAGTATGGCCATAGTACACTGCTAGATCTTTGGGATTCTAGACTTGTTAAGGTAAAGAAATCAGAAGTCTAATGTTTTGGGAAGAGGTGCAATGGATCCCAATGGTTTCTCTCCAGGTCTTTTGGACTCCCAAGTTGTTTAATCTGAATTTTGCATAAAGTTCAAGAGAAAACTCTCCATTTCTTCTTCTTCTTCTTCTTTGCCGATCCAGATCACGATGGCTGCCAAAAAATAATGTGGGGTGGTGGTGGTTGTCATTGTTGTTGTTTTTCCGCTCCTAGAGAAACGTGCTTGCTGATATCCAGCTATGCAAAAGGTTGCCTTGACCTTCTCTCACAAACCTCATCATTATGCCTTGTCTGTATTTGGAACGACAAACTGGGAGAGTTTCTCGCAGGTGTTTTGAGATAATTACAAAGACAGTGTGCATCTCCGGCATTCAGAAGAAGCAGACCACCTAGGGCGACCAGGTGTGAAGGAGGATTGGGCTCTTGTGTTTTTAATCCTGTGCAGAAGTTATGTGGAAAGGAGGGAATTGGAAAGTTGCGGTTTGACATTTGTCCTGACTGTCAGAGCCAGTTTGGTGTAGTGGTTAAGTGCGCAGACTCTAATCTGGGAGAACCAGGTTTGATTCCCCACTCTTCCACTTGCAGCTGCTGGATGACCTTGGGAAAGCCATAGTTCTGATAAGAGCTGTTCTTGAAAGGGCAGTTTCTGTCAGAGCTCTCTCAGCCCCACCTACCTCACAGGGTGTCTGTTGTGGGGAGGGGAAGGGAAAGGAATTTGTAAGATGCTCTGAGACTCCAAGTGAAGGGCGGGGTATAAATCCAATCTCCTCCTCCTCCACTCCTACCATGGTACCACTCGTTGCTGACTGAATGTCTCCTGCTCCCTTAAGTCCACCCATTCTCCCTTCCCTTCACATGTATAGGATTCTTCTTCTCTCCCTTCAAAGCCTTCTTCAAAACCCAGCTTTTCCATGTGGCTTTTGGCTCGTCCTTAATTCTGAACTGGAAACATGTTTTACGCTCGCCCACATTCATCCCTCTCTAACCTCCCTATATGTCCTTATGGTTTGTGTTTACATTGTAAGCTCCTTGGGAGCAGAGAACTGTTGGTTTGTGACACCTCTGCCATAGTGAAAGAGGTGTCTTTCAAGTAGCTTTGATTGGACACAAAGAGGCTTTCTTGTTTCTCTAAAAGACAGTCAGCCGTGGCAGAAAATGCAGGTATGATTAAGGTTACCAGTCTCCAGGTAGTGGACAGAGAGTTCTTGGGATTACAACTGGTCTTCCAGTGACAAATATCGGTTCACCTGGAGAAAATGGCTGCTTTGGAAGGTGGTCTCTATGACATTATATCCCATTGGAGTCCTTCCCCTGCCCAAACCCCATCCTCTACCCTCAAAATCTCCAGGTATTTTCCAAGATAGAGCTGGTCCTGTAACTTCCCTTCATCCTGAATGGGACTGCCACTGTTTCGTTCATTTATACCCACCTTTCTCATCAATAGGGTTGCCAAGTCTGGGTTGGAAAATACCTGGAGACTTTGGGGGTGGAGCCAGGAGAGGGCATGGTTTGGGGAGGAGAGGGGCCTCAACATAATACAATGCCATAGAGTCCACCCTTCAAAGCATCCATTTTCTCCAGGGGAGCTAATCTCTGTCGGCTGGGGATCAGTTGTAAAAGCAGGAGATCCCCAGGCCCCACCTGGAGGCTGGCAACCCTACTCATCAAAGGAGACTCAAAAGTGACTTTCCTCATTCTCCTCTCCTCCGCGTTGTCGTCACAGTAATCCTGTCAGGAAAGGGAGGCTGAGAGTGTGTGGCTGGCCCAAGACCCCCCAGCAAAGCTTCCATGGCAAGTGGGGATTCAAACCTGGCTTTCCCCAGATCTTAGTCTAACTACTGCACCACGCTGCCCCATGTCAGGCAAAGATACAGGGCGGATGACAGGATACAGGGAGCTGTGTGGTGGTGGAGGAGGAGGAGGAGGAAGAGGAGGATTTATGCCCCACCCTTCACTTGGAGTCTCAGAACAGCTTACAATCGCCTTCCCTTCCTCTCCCCCCACAACAGGCACTCTATGAGGCAGGTGGGGCTGAGAGAGTCCTGAGAGAACCAGGACTGGCCCAAGGTCACCCAGCAGGCCTCACGTGTCTCAAAGTGGCTGACCATTGCCTTCCCTTCCCCTCCCCCCACAACAGGCACTCTATGAGGCAGGTGGGGCTGAGAGAGTCCTGAGAGAACCGGGACTGGCCCAAGGTCCCCCAGCAGGTCTTATGGGTCTCAAAGCAGCTTACAATTGCCTTCCCTTTCTCTCCCCACAACAGGCACCTTGTGAGGCAGGTGGGGCTGAGAGAGTCCTGAGAGAACCAGGACTGGCCCAAGGTCACCCAGCAGGCCTCACATGTCTCAAAGCAGCTTACAGTTGCCTTCCCTTTCTCTCCCCGCCAACAGGCATGTGGGGCTGAGAGAGTTCTGAGAGAACGGTGACTGGCTCAAGGTCATCCAGCAGCTGCATGTGGAGGAGGATTGGGGAGTCAAACCCAGTTCTCCATATTAGAGTCCTGCCGCTCTTAACCAGTACACCAAGCTGGCTCTCTGAGGAGCCCTTTACAGCTGCAGGGCTGCTGAAGAGACAAGAAGTTTCTCCTCACTGCAGTCTGTCAGACAGAATCTAATTACTCCCACCAGAATGCCTCTCCCACCTTTAGATGAAAAATAAATACGAACCTTTTAATGAAAATCTGTTAGTATAATGTGCTCAGCGGGGACAGTAATTGAGCTAAGAATCATAAAGTTAATATTATATGTTAAATTACGGAACGCGCTGTAAGGCTTTGTATGTTGGAAACTGCTACTGAATAAAACGAGATGTTAAAAACAAACCCAATAAAATAAGAAGCATCGTAGCTAGGAGTGAGAGCCGCGAGCTGGGAAAACTCCCATTCAAATCTCGCTTTAGTCCTGAATTCACTGTCTGGCCTGAGGTAAAAAACTGTCCCCTGAGATTCAGTCTCCCCATTTTCCCCTTCCCAACTCTGAATTACGGAGATTATACCACAGGAACCATGTATAAGGTGGTTGTGTGCAAAGTACTCTGAACAATTACCTCTTATAACACTAAATATTATTATCCTAGTAACAAAAATAAGGCATTTTTTGTGCATGTGAGGTAAGAAAAGTAAAATCTCGACTGCAAGCCAGTCCAATGTATTCTAGAAAGGAAGCTCTGAGACATTAATTAGCCACACTCCGCTGTCATCAGAGGCGGCACGTTAATGAGGGTCTTTACTGTCATCCATATCAGTATTTGGCAGGGAAGATTTATGAGCATGAGGCGGAACTTTCCGGCACTTCTAACAAGATTCACTTGTGCTGAGAGAAAGGGCCGTCTGCGCATTGCCCACTCAGCATGACTGTGGGGAAAAATTGTCCTGTGAGCTCTCTGAACCATGCTTGGAATGGTCCCTTTGTGAAAATCATAAAAGGTCAGGCCGCCCATCTCTCTGGTGCTGTGGCATGAAACGTGACATGGAATTCCTCACAGAGATGACCTCGGGTGATAATAGGCTATGGGGAAAACTGCAAGAGTAAGCAAGCTGCATTTGCTGAAAGCCACACTCAGTGTCACACCAGACGCATGCCTGTCGCTGAAAATGGCAGCCACGTGTGTCCCTCCACTCCTTCTATAATGTCTCGGAGAACTTCCTTGAGCTATGGTATCATAATGTTTCCTCTCCCTTCTCCCTCCAGCCAATGGCACAGAACAGGGGAGAAATGTAGAACAAGTCACAACCTGTGGCAATGTTCTACTAGACATTACTTAAGGGGACATACAGTTGTCATTTTCAGTGGCAACCAGATTTGTTGTGTAATGTCACATTTTCCTGTTAGGCCTTCCCTAAAGGTTGCCAGGCACGGCCTGGTACCCACAGAAGGGTTATGGGAAGGGCAGTGTCCCTGAAAAAAAATTAAAGAAAAATAAGGCATTGTCTACTTGCAGGAAGTTCTGACCATAGAGTTCCTGGCAATTCCAGAGCTACCAAGACGTGAGAAGGGTAGCTCTAGGAATCATCAGGAACTCTATGGTCAGGACTTCCTGTAAATAGACAAGGCCTTATTTTTCTTTTCAGTTTTTCTCCCCAGGTTGATTTAGCATCCCCTCTTTTTGCCCAAGTTTCTCCCTGTCACTTAGATGAGCATTGGCAGACAAAGGCTTCAATTACCTGGAGGTCTGCTGCCATAAGCAGGCAAATGGGAGCCCTACCCTACCCTACAAACATACCAGAGTTAAACCATTGTGTTCAGGGCACTGAGAATTCTCTGACAGAGATCCTTCAGAGAACTACAGTTTGAAGAAATTCTGGAGAGAAGGAATGACTAATAAGCCAGTAAATTCTGTAATGCAGATATACCTTTGATCGGAATTAGCATAAAAATGTGGTAACCCATGACTGAGGCCAGTGAGGAAGACTATGAATGTTCAGCCTCATGCTTGGCAGCCCTATAGTGTTGCCAGATCCAGGTTCGGAAATACCTGGAGATTTTGGGGGTGGAGCATGAGGAGGGCAGGGTTTGGGGATGGGAGGGACCAATGGGGCATAATGCCACAGAATCCACCTTCCAGAGCAGCCATTTTCTTCAGATGAACTGATCTCTGTGTCAAGTCTTGGATGCAATTACTCCCACAAACACTCTTGTAGCAGCAAGATTTGTTTATTAGGAAACGGAGAGGTTCCAAGCATGGACAGCTTCTGTGTCGGAACGGGGTTCCAGATACCAGTCCCGCCAATATAATAAAAGCAGGAAAACCCACATATACCGAATGACCAATCACTTCTCTCATCCAGCCCGCCACATGTCTGCTTTTGCCCCTACGACTGCCCCTAGCGCCTGCAAGCTAATGGTTACGTTATTGAGAAGCTCTGAAAACTACAAGGTCACACCAAACGGTGAGATCACATGCTTCCCAGGATGTTTACAGCACACTCGGGAGGCCCCTGCATGAGAACTGTTACAAGGTAGCACTAACCAAGCAAAGCGGACAGCCATACACAGTCACACACACAACCAGCTTACAGCAGAGACGATAAACAGGAATGGAAAGGAACAAGGTTACAGAGAAAATACATTTATTTATTTATTTACATGGGATTTATATACCGCCCATAACCCATATTGGGTCTCAGAGTGGTTTACAGTGTACTACAACGTAGTTGGTACCTAACTAGGGCCACAATTCTCTTAGGGGAGGGGATGTCCTACCAGCACCCTTTTTGCGGCATATTCCTTCATCTCCTGCGGGTTTGTTGTTCTTTTTCCAACGATCCGGACGGCTGACGACCAGACCCGAGTAGGCTTCTTGATTTTTACTCCTTTTGGAGCGCCGCCGCTTCTCGGACACAGCTTCCGGCCAATGTCCCAACGGCTCCTGCCATGCTGCGTCTCACGTCACCGCGTTGCTCCGGCTCAGCTCCGCCTCCGCTCGATCCGGCCGCTGCCTCCCTGGATCGATCTCCACCGCCATTTTCCTTGCTCGCCGCCGCCGTTTCTCTCACGTCTCTCTTTTGCCGCTGCTGACTGCACTCCCAGCATCAAGCCAGGAGGAGGGTGCCCCCTGCCACCTAGGGCAGGTACCCATTCCTCTTGTTGTTATTAGAGCCGCTGGGTTGGCGGGAGCTGGGCCGAGGGCCGGGGGCTCAACCCGGCCGCGGTGGAGATTCGAACAGCCATTGTGGCTGTTCGCTACAGATGTTAACCGCAGGCGTCGTACTGCCTGTGCCACCGCTCCCAATGAATGTGAATCCATATGGAAATACATGGCAAGCAAGGCCTGCAAGCGAGACCCGAGCTTGACACTCTGTTACCTGGAGATCAGTAGTAGTCGCAGGAATCTCCAGCCACCACCTGGAGGTTAGCAACCCTACCTATGCACATTTTCGCCACTCTAGGCTTACTTATTTACTTCCTTGCTTATTTAGTTATTTTAAATGAGAGCGGATTTCAATAGGCATAGCCTGTCAATCATGCTGCCAGTTTGAAAGACTTTTCACATTCAGGTTAAACAACCTGAAGTTTGCCTTCACCCTTTGGCTGAGTCAAAGAAATATGACAGCGAGTTAAAACATTTGCCCTTTTTTGAAATGTTACCATGTCAATGAAGTTGCACTGAACACGTTTTGATCCACCAAGGTGAACGCAGCCCTTCAGCCGTGAACTGCAGACTGCAGTGCGGTTGACAATCCTATTCGATATGCTGTTCTTCTAGACCTGCTTATTTACTTCATTTCTAATCCAGCTTTCTCACGGAGACTCACAGTATAACGTGCACAATAAACAACACAGTAAAACCAGATTTTTAAAAATTAGAAAACATTGCAATAAGGACTGAATAGTACATTTATTTATTTTTATTTTACTTCATCTATTTTACTTCAACCCCGCCACTCTGCTGCTTCCCTTTCTTGTGCAACCCCTTTAAAGGGACTGTACAAGAAAGCCTGAAAAACAGCTGAGCAGCAGAGAGGAGCTCCCCACCACTCAGCTGTTTTGGTGGCTTTCCGAGGAAACAGAAAGCAGTGGTTTAAAGGGACTCAGAGTCCCTTTAAACCCCTGCTTTCTGCTCTATCCATGAACTGCTTTAAAAGTTCATGGAAGTTCATGACAGTAGACCCGTCACAAACTTCGTTTCACAAAACACGAACAGGGCAAAATTTGTGACGAATTTTGCTTCATGGTTCGGTTCATGCCCATCCCTACTCTAGGTCAAGATGGGTAGCCATGTTAGTCTGTCTGTAGCCATAGAAAAGTTGTAAGAGTCCAATAGCAACTGAAAGACTAACAACATTTGTGGCAGGGTATGAGCTTTTGTGAGTCACTGTTCTGAAGAAGTGAGCAGTGACTCATGAAAGCTTATACCCTGCCACAAACATTGTTAGTCTTTAAGGTGCTACTGGACTCTTACTCTTTTCTACTGTGTCCCTAGTCTAGTTGTTTGATTTTGTATATCTGATTGTGCTGGTCTTTGACCACAATAAACGAAGCTTCAACTTCAACTAAGGGGAAGTGTTTTAAGAGAATTAGTTGCCACAATGAAGCGTTTCTTTAGTTTATTTTCTATGCCATTCTTGCCCCATCCTGAGAGACTGGAGATGATAAGAAGTATTTGAAATACAAGAGCATGAAAACAAAATACCATATCAATGTTCCTGTGCTATGTAGCCAGCTCAGGTTTCCCCCCTAAATGTGACGAGGGATGTTGTTCATCCCTTCAGTTGCTTTGTAGACATGGAAGTGCTTCTTCCATTGGAATGCATGTTTTCAAGGATTTCCATGGTAAGGGAGCGGTGGCACAGGCGGGTAAACGCCTGCTCTGTAACATCACCCAAACAGCCACTATGGCTGTTCGAGTACCACCGTGGTCGAGGTGAGCTCTCGACCCCCGTCCCAGCTCCCGCCTACCCAGCGGTTCGAAAGCAATCTAATTGCAAGTAGATAAATGGGTACCCACCCTTAGAGGGGTGGGGGGCACCCTGGTGTGGCTGGCTGAAGGCGGCGGCAACAATGACGGTGACAATGGCGGCAGCGGCGACCTGGCGTGGATGGCATTGGTGGCGTGGTGTTGCGGCGGCGAGCGGGCGCAATCGGAAGACCGCGATCGAGCGATCCCTGGTGGCAGATAGAATACATCGAATGCTGCCGTGAAGAGAAGGGGCGTGCGCAGAAGCCGAGCACCGGCTCAGCGGAGCCGGAAGGACGTGGTCGGGCCGGAAGCAGGCGGAGCTGCGCGCCTTGGAGGAAGATCGCCACCACCACCAAACGCCGGGAGAAAAAAACACCTCGCCAAGCCCAGAGACCCGACCGAGTCGAGCCGACCCGACGAAAAATAACAACCACCACCACCATAGGGGGTGCTGGTAGGTTGTCCCATCGCTGTACACATTGTGGCCCTAGTTAGGGGAAAACAATGATTAGCACCAGAAATTTGTAAGCCGCTCAGAGACCCCTAGCCAAGGGATTCGAGCGGGGTATCAAGCCGAACGTTAAATAAAAATAAATAAAAAGGCAAGCTGTGGTAGCCATTTTGTGAACCCACCCACCCCAGTTCCAAAGGTGCTTAGTGCCCCGAGGTTCAGTTATGTCTAATGTGTCATAGCCTCTAGAGACTAGTCTGACCCAATGTCAGACTCTAGTGTTGGGCTGGAGTCCAGGGCTGTCTCCTTCTCCAGGGTTCCTTCAGTAGGGTTTGCCCTAGAAGAAGAACCTGCAGAGATATGTGTCTCCGTGGAAGGCCATGTGAGAGAGGGAGAGGACAAAGCCAGAGAGGAGAGGAGTCAGAGGGCAGCTCCCAGGTTAAGACAAAGACAGGCATCTCATTCAAGGAGATAACACCTATACGCACTTAGAGTGATGTACCCCTGCCATGTCCTGGCATGCTGAGTCACTCGCTCCAACAAGTTCTACTTTGGAGGCGAGTCAAGCCCAATCCATATGAGCCCTCTTGACTAACTCCATCATACTTGAGCATTAAAGGTCCTGTCCATACGAGGCCTTTTAGGCCGGGAGCGGGACGGAACGGGGGCGGAGCAAATGGGCGTGATCCCACCGCAACATCTGGGAAGCGTACCATCTCCGTCCCTGATCCGCCCTTCCAGCGCTGCTCTGCACCAAAAAAGAACCACCTACTGAGGTGGTTCTTTTCGAAGGGCCACAGCAACGCTGACCGTGGGATCGTCGGCGCGTCCTTGCGCTGGCGCATCCCCGCTCCTGGCCAAACTGCGCATTTGTGAGCATGCACAGTTCGCCAGGCTCCCCTCCCCACCGTCGCTTTCTCTCCAGCATCTGATCGTACCCGGGAGCGACGGCACCACGGCTCGGGGGATCCGTGAGACCCCGCTGCGCCATCTCAACTTTGCTGCGGCTCACATTAGCCGCAGTTCGAGCGTCCTTTTCCCTGCCGTGTGGCAGGGACCAAATAATGGAAAAAAGAGAGAGATTATTGTATCATGGTGAAAGCACTGGAGTAGTGGTCGGGAGGCAAGTTCAAACGCCACTCGACTGTGGTGTAGTGCCACTGCCGGGCAGTTACCACCAGACCTCAAACACTCCTTTGCCAACCCGGCAGGAGGTTGAGCTGGAGCCTTGACAGGCAGAGCACTCTGACGAGTTGAAACAAAATCAGGAGTCAAGTTCCTCTTGCTCCCAAACCACAATATGCTGCCACCAGACCTGCTTCATCCAGGAATGCAAGACATTCCTGGTCAACCCTGCTTCCTTTAGGACTTTGAACAGAAATCCAAACCCTCTCCAGAGTCAGGAGCTCCACGCATATAATATTGGCAGGGCCAAAAAAGGCAACTAGAAAAGCCTTCTGCAAACCCCAGACAAAACACACCAAACAGGTATGTAGCTAAAAGTTTTATTTATGGTGCAAAGCACTACCAACATACTATGCAAACAAAAAATGTAAAAAGGTTTTTAATACCTCTAGCTAAGTTACCTTGGATATCACAGCACCAGTTGTCCATAGCAATTCTTAATGCACAAAGAGCAATCTTCTTACAACAGCTCAGCAGGGCAGACCACATATCTCAGTTCCTCCAGCAGAGGTTCAAGGTTTCCCTCCAAATGGAAAACCAATAACCCCTGTAGCATGCCCAGCTAAGGGTCTACAGTTAGATGAAGAAGATGGGGAAAGACTTCATTTTTAACCACTTCTAGGAACACCTAACCATAAGCACTAATTATCAATTCAACCTAGCAACCAGGTTCACCTGATCCCAATACAGGTCAGAGAATTTGACATATGCAAATGAAGTATTTGACAGAAGTAATTAAAGGTGAAACTGATTGAGATCCACATGCTAGGGAACCCCAACTGGCCTCAGCTGTCCAAGGCCATTCCAACAGGAACACAAATCTTTACAGAGTCCTGCTAGGCCCCAGGAGCTAATGGTCTGCAGGGGACCTCATCAACACTTTTCAGGCTCAAGAACACAAAACCAAACACTGGGCTTCTGCAAGGGACTAGATACAAATGAACAACTAAAAACATAAAATAGCCCCCAGTTACTACATATGGCTCTTGGCTAGATGAACGGGACAGCCATTCTTACTGTCAGCCTAGCCTCCCTTGGAGGGGTGTTATAAAGATAAAACAGAGGTGGAGAACAATCAGAGCTGCCTTGATCTCCTAGTAGGAAGGTAAAGGTAAAGGTTCCCTTGCTCGAAAGCCAGTCAAATCCGACTCTAGGGTTGCGGTGCTCATCTCCGTTTCAAAGCCGAAGAGCCAGCGCTGTCTGAAGACGTTTCCATGGTCATGTGGCCAGCATGACTAAACACTGAGGCGCATGGAATGCTGTTACCTTCCCACCAAAGTGGTACCTATTTATCTACTTGTAATTTCTTGCTTTCGAACCGTGCAGGTTGGCAGGAGATGGAACTAGAGATGGGAGTTCACTCCATCATGCGGCACCCGGGTCTCGAACTGCTGAACTACTGACCTTCCACAGCCTGCAGTTCAGCGTCTTAACCACTTGAGCCACCCCAGCTCCTCCTAGTAGGAAGAGGAGGATAAATAATTGGAAATATAGTGTGGTGATACTCCATGATCCTACCAATCGCGTAGAGACGCTCGAGTAAATCCCCATTAGCATTGCATTTGTGTGGATTTTTAATATGCTGTTTCAATACAGAATATGCAATTAATTTGTTATCAAATGGATCTCCGTTTGCTAGCTTTTTATCAATAATGTCTCCCCGGAGAGGCAATTCAAATACAGGCAGGCATTTATTACACCTCTTCTGGGGGAAGCGCCGTCTTCCTAAAGCTTTGGCATAATTTACTCAGCTGCTATTAATCCCGTCTGCCATTAAGATGCAAGCCTTGATGAAATGATCTTCAGATCTGAAGCGTTGCTTAATTTGATTATTTCGACCTCATCAAATGCTCACACATTAAGCAAAGGTTTATGTCTGCGGCGAGAGCCGTCAGAGCTAAGAGATTAGGTGTAAATTGGTGGTGCATCGAATAATCCCCAAATTCAATGCTTGCACAGAAGCAGGCCGTGTTGGAAGGGTACAACATTTCCCACCGGAACACTTGATTATGTTTACTCTGACCACAGTGGAATGGATCACAAAATGTAAAGAAACATATATGTCTCTTATACTGATTGCTTTAAAAGAAAGAAATGGTACATCTCAATTGGACAAGACCTGGTAATTTCCCCTGAAAAAATCTGCTAGAAGAGGAGATTGTATTTATATCCCACCCTTCACTACCTGAATGAGTCTCAGAGCAGTTTACAATCCTTTCCCCTTCCCCTCTCCACAACAGACACCCTGGGAGGTAGGTGAGGCTGAGAGAGCTCTCCTCAGAACTGTCCTTGTGAGAATAGCTCTGAAGGAACTTGTGACTGGCCCAAGGTTGCACCAGCAGCTGCATGTGGAGTAGTAGGGAATCAAACCTGATTCTCCCAGATTAGAGTCCGCGCTCTTAACCAGTATACAACACTAGTCCAGGTAGAGGTCGATTCGGGGGGGATCACGGGGGATCGCAGTTCCCCCGGGTGAGGTGCGGGGGTGGGGCACATGATGAAGCCCCGCTCCCTTCTTCCAGCGGCCCCGCTTCCAGCCCTCATTCAGCCAGGAGGAGGCAGGAGAAGAGGGAGGGTAAGTTGCTTCCTCCCCGTCTCTCCCCACCCCTGCCTGCCTGGGGCCAGGGAGGGACTTGGCGGGGCTTCCTCACACTCCTGCCGGCCTTGCAGCTCCACCGCCGGGCCCCTGATGGGGCTCGGCAGTGGAGCCACAAGGCCGGTGGCAGCCGGGACCGTTGGGGGCCGGGGGGCCTTCGCGGGGCTTCCTCGCACTCCCGCCTGCCTTGCAGGTCCACCGCTGGGCCCCTCATGGGGCTTGGCAGTGGAGCTGCAAGGCCCTCCCTGGAATTGCCTACCAATGTTCCCTCTAAGCTGTGGAGTCTTGTGAGCAAAATTTCTACTTTGTGAGCCACTGGCATTAAAGCTGTGAGCGAGCGGTTTGGCTACTGCATCAGTTAGTTTGCCTCTGGAGCCCTCCTTCCTGAGTGAAGAGAAAAATATGTGAGCCAGAGGCTTAAAAGCTGTGAGCTAGCTCACACTAACTCAGCTTAGAGGGAACACTCCTGGTAACTGGAATGTGAATAGCTACGTATTTTGTACTTCATCTATTACCAAACAGCTTTCCTTTTTGGCACTCTGGTACTAGGTCTTCACTGATGTGCTTGTTGTTGCTTTTCTCTCAACAAACCAGTTACTGAAAATAGATAAAATTGTGTTGAACTTCTATCCTTTTTACCTGACATGGGTGGTTTGCTTGTTTCCCCCCACATGGGTGGTTTGCTTGTTTTCCCCCACATGTGCCATCAGATAGGCTCGCCAGCTCTGAGTTGGCAATACCTTGTAGATTTTGGGGGTGGAGGCTGAGTGGTGGGTTTAGATTAAGAGGAATTAGCAGTGTTAGTCTGTTGCTGCAAAATAGTCCAAGAGTTCAAATAGCACCTTTAAGACTAACAAATAGCACCTTTAAGACTAACCTTTAAGACTAAGACCAACTGAGTGGTGGGTGTGGCCTTATGACACACTTCCGGTGATGTCAGGGAGTGTGGCATATGCTAATGAATTATGCTAATGAGTTCCCCTTGCTCTTTTTCTTCGAAACGACCCGAGTCCAGGGATCCTCGACATGGTGCCCTTGGGTTCCAGGGCACCTGCCAACACCATTCCCAATGCCCACAAAGTGGATGGGGCTTTTGCCCAGCAAGGCTTCTGATTGGCTACTGGAGATTTGATTGTCTGTTCAGGTTTTTTAAAAACTTTGCTTCGGCAGCAGCTGCCACCGCAGCACAAGGATCCTCACTGTGTGACTGGAGTTAAGATGGGGCAGCCATTTTGTGGTTGTGACCACCATGGTGTGTCAGAATCCCCAAAGTGCCCACAGGTGCAGTCTGTGCTAGACAAGCATAGTCTGTCGCCACCGTTGCATCTGTTTATTCTCATAATAATAGACTTTATTTCTCTCTTTGTTTCTCCAGTGTGTAAAAATATGTCTTTTCAAATAAAATAAAATAAAATAAAATAGCATCCAAAAAAATAAACTTAGATTTTATGAACTGGCCCTGAAAACCTTTCAATACTATTTTCCTCCTTGGTTGGCATTTCTTCAGCACCATTTCCCTCATGGCTGCAAATTCTTCCTCTGTACTTCTATGATTCTATGTTTAAACTCAATTACAGTATTCTAGTAATAAAAAAAAACAGCAAGAGTCCAGGAGCACCTTAAAGGATTACAAAATTTGTGGCAGGGTATGAGCTTTCGTGAGTCACTGCTGACTTCTTTGGATACATGCCGTATCTGAAGAGGTGAGCAGTGACTCCTCCCATGCCACAAATTTTGTTCATCTTTAAGGTGCTCCTGGACTCTTGCTCTTTTCTACTACCACAGACAGAATAACGCAGCCACTCATCTTGATCAGTACTCTAGTGAAACAGACACGAAAATACAATGCAGAATGTTTTTGGCACAGTAACCACATAAAATACTGCACTCGCTGGATGTAATTGGTGGTATTTCTTAAAGACAGGATCAATATCCTCCTTTCTCCTCCCTTGGTGTTTCAAAATAAACAAGCTAACGCATTCTCTTACATGTGTCTTTGGGCTTTGGCTGAGAAGTTTGGTATTACAAACTCTTCGATGATCATTCTAAGATCAAATAATCCTCTACAGCTGCAATGTCTCTGTCCTTGTGATTAAAAAGGGAAACAATTAATAAATAAGGAAACTGAACCGTCAGTTAACTTGAAGAATAAAGAAGTGTGATGAGATGTTGAAGGTCTATACAGGACTCCTTTCTTTTAAAATTTGGTTAAGATTATCTCAGACCCAGGGAATCCCATTGAGACCAGGGTACTGAGCAGGGGGATTAACCCTTTGTCTATACTATTCTCCTAATTTAGGCCCCGGTAACAGAGAATTTGCCGCGCGAAAGGCACGAATGTCGGGCGGATTTTCAGGGCGCGATCACACCGCAATGGGAAGAGTAGTGCACCCATGGCCAACCTGTGGCGTCCCGCCGAAGATGCGGAGTAAAAAGTACCAAGGAAAGTGCACTAGTATCTGGATAACGTGCGGCACAGGCAGGCGTCTGATCGCGGGAGTGCTAGTATCCCGTGGCATCTGGCGCCCATCCACATCCCGTTGCAAACCAGTTGTTTTTCGTAAGCGCATGCGCACAAACATGAAACTGAAAGCAGTGCTGCTCTGCGGAACTGCGCATGCGCACAAACGCGAGACGCTTGTGTGATTGCGCCATGGCGCTTCTTTGCCATGCTGCAGCATCGCTGTGTGATCGCCAGCTAACAGCTGAAGCACGGAGACTCAGGAGACCATGTGATCGGGTTACCGCGCTTAATTTTGCTCCAGGGCAAACAGCCCCCCCCCCCCATTATCTGGCCTGTGTGACCAGGGCCACAATTTAGATCATTTGCGTCATATCTAGTTTGTTTAGTTTTAGGCACCAGGTCAAAGGAGCTAGGTGTTTTCTTATGTTGTTGGTTGCTTCTTTTGTTTTACCTTTTCCTTGTGGAATTCCTTTGACATCTTGCTCATTTTAACATAATTATTGTTAGTAATCTGAGGGGTAGGGACCATGGCTCAGTGGTAGTGTATCTGCTTGGCATGTGGAAGGTCCAAGGTTCAATCCCTGGCATCTCCAATAAGGATGAGGTTGTAGGGGATGAGGAGGACCTCTGCCTAAGACCCCGGAGAGCCACCACCAGTCTGAGCAGACAGTATTGACTTTGATGGATCAGTTGTCTGATTCGGTATAAGGCAATTTCATGTGTGTGGAGGGGGAGGTATTTGTGAATTTCCTGCATTGTGCAGGGGGTTGAACTAGATGACCCCAGACGTCCCTTCCAACTCTATGATTCTATGTGCTTCAGTTTAGTTTTTTAAACTTAATTTTACTGATTTTCTAGAAATGGATGGCTATGGACTATCATGGGCCATTTTTGCACCCCTCTTGGGTTGAGAATCCATCTTGGAATCACTTGAATGAATGAACTATTACATTTTGGCTCCTGGTTTCATCAGGTTTTTTTTTTTTTTTTGATCAAGCTAGAAAGATACACAATTAAATCATTGCTATGGGAAAGTGTACCTGACCATGGCAGCAAACTCTCAAGAACTAAGCTTCTGATTAATATCTTTGCCTTTGGTCACAGACAATAATCATTTTTTTAAAAAACCCTTCATCTTGGTCAATTTATAAGTAATGATTGTTGTACTGTAAGGTCAGGAGCCAGCCTGTAATGTCATTTGTTTGACCACTGAGGAAGGACAATGGGCCGAAACACATCAGGTCAGGGTCGATTATAGTCATTTCATGTTGTGGTTGTACATTTTGATTCTTAATTGAAGCTATCACGAGGGCCGAAATCTGTTTCTAATCTGCTTTGTAATAAATACATGCCTAAATGTCTGTTAATATTTATTAATTTTAAATTTGACTAACAAAATCATTGGGCCTATAAATTCATAAGTTCTGAATCTTTGGGTGCTTAATTCAATTTAGTTTGGGTAAAGTTCCCCCCTCCCCATTTCCATTTACAGTTGTGTTCTCCATACTGGGCAAATTAATTTTTGCGGGTGGGAGGACCAATTTGCATTGGAAAAAGTTTTCTGCTGCTGTTACTAGTTTTTACTGGTATTAATTGATTGTTATTGGTTGCTTTTATATCTTTATGATAATCTATTTTATGCCTTTTTATTATATGCCTTCTGAGGTTAAGAGTCCATCTAGAAAGCGAGTGAGTGAATGAATGAACAAATGCCCTTAAAAATGCAGTTTAATACAACTAGGGATGGTCACAAACCGCATTTTGCGGATAATCCCCTTACTCAGTACCATGATCTCAATGGGATTCCCTGTGTCTGAGATACTGTTCACCATGAGCCGATATGAACTGGGAGGTTGGTTCGCAAACTGAACCAGTTCATAGCAGTTTATGACCCCTGCTTTCTGCTCCCCACTGCTTTTCAGGGGGAGCGGAAAGCAGGGGTTCTCCCTGTAAAAAGCCGTGTGGAACAGAAAGCAAGGGGTAAAATGGCTCTAATGTAACCCTCTGCTTTCTGCTCTCCACCACTTTTGGCAAGTGGCTCTGAGCCATTTAAGTCCTTGCTTTCTGCTCTTCACCAACCACCATGAGCTGCCTTAAAAGTTGTCAAAGTTCATGGCAGCTCTTCAGCATGCAAACTTCTGTTTGCAAACCATGAACTGGCCAAAATTCATCATGAACTTACTGGTTCGTGCTCACCCCTAGATACAATAGGGAAAACATGTCTGTTTTCCATATCATGCAAATAGTTTACATATGGTCCCTGACACACGGTGGGGGAAAAGGACAGGCAAAGTGCGGCTTTTTAAAGCCGCACCAAAAGAGACATGTGGCAGCAGGATCACATAGATCCCCTGAGCCGCCGCGCACTTCCTCCCCGGCATGATCAGATGCCGGGGGGAAGCCACAGAAAGAAGAGTGCGGCAGCCGAACTGTGCATGTGTGCGCATATGCAGTTCAGCGGGGAGCCGGGATTGATACGCACAACGGCCGTGGCAGTGATCCCACAGCTGCGCTTGCTGCGGTGCTGCAGGTAAGTCCTCCTCTGTAGGAGGTTCTTTTTTGCAGCGGGTTTTCCGAGGTTAGGGATGGATCTGGGACGGGTGCACGCCGCTTCCCAGATGTTGTGGTGAGATCGCGCCTGTTTGCTGCGCCCCCGATCTGTCCCTCTCCTGGCCCAAAACCTTCTGTGTGACCGGGGCCATATGTATGCGATGTCGAGTTGCAACTGACTTATTGCAAACCCAGCAAGGGGCTTTCAAGACAAGTGAGAAGCAAAGATAGTTTACTATCGCCTGGTCTGCAGAGCCTTCCTTGGTGGTCTCCCACCCAAGTACTGACCCTTTTTTAGCTTCCCAGATCTGATGCGATCGGGCCATACCATGCCATCTTCCCTCACGCAAATCATTTTTGGGGGGATGCAGTTTGCATTAGAAAAATGGTGTGAAGGACAGGATAAACCCCCTTCTTTTAGCACTGCAGCTGATATCTCCCACCCACCCCATTCCTGTTATCAAAGAAATGTAAAGAGACAGCTAACGATTTCACCTAATTTGGCTGTATTATGAAAGTCAGGTTAAAAGATCAAATTCTTCTAAATGATGGTGGAAAGCACAGTCATGCTGCAGCCGACTTATAGCAGCCTCGTAGGGTTTTCAAAGCGAGATATTCAGAGACATGTTCAAGGCAAGAGATGTTCAGAGGCGGTTTGCCATTGCCTGGCTCTGTATAGCAACCCTGGATTTCCATGGTGGTCTCCTGTCCCAATGTTAGCCAAATTGCATTATTTTATTAATAATTGTGGGGAATTTTGGTATTAATGAGCAATTGGCATAACTATAGGATCAGACGTGTGTATACTGGAGTCAGAATTCCCAAAAACCCAGGAATAGACACAGAGGCTAGATTACTAAAACAGTGATTTCTTTACTGAAGGATTCTTAAACATACGAACATAAAATGAAGCATTCACACAGACAATACAGAACTAAGAAAGGAGAGGTGACAGCTAATATAGAGGGATCAGTTATGGGGTGATACTACCTGTCCAAAGGGTTTAGGGGTGGTCTGCCAGTTGGCATCAGGGCAGAGACACACGGTCTGAGGCTATGTGCTGACGGATACGGACACTGGAAAACAATGCTGACCAATGGGAGGTCTTGGGGGCTTGGCTCAGGTGAGAATAATAGATTACCTGGGCCAATGACGAGTCTTAGGGGTGCATGGCATCAGGATGGGCAAGGCCCAGATGTGACCAATGAGCTCTCAGAGGGGCAGAGTCTGGCTTTAAAAACAAAAAAAAGCCAGGTGCTGGATGGTTGGGCTGGGGGTGTCCATTGTGGAACAATAGAGTGGTCTGGTGTTTCCCTGGTGCCAGACAAAAGAAGTGATGTTTCTTAATGTGTGGCAGGATGAACCAGAATGGGTGACCATTTACCAGACATGGAAAGTTAATGTTTACCTTGATAGGTCTGGCATAGGTGTAAGAATGCAGATATCTTAAGACAAATATATGGAGACAGGAATGAGAGGATTATTCCAATGGTATTGTCTGACATATAGGTGAAACAGGAGAGGGGGATGGAAACATGCACCATACTTCATTCATGACAATAGCACAGACCAGAGGCTTTGTGTCTCTCCCTGCCTGTACATTTGACAGACAAAAGACTAGCCATTTGGTCAGCAGAGGATGCCTGAGGCAAGGGTGGAGACTTGCCCATTCTAGTCCTTTTTGGACTGAGCTGACAGGATAGAGGTGGGGGGGGGGAGGATTTGCTTGCATGGAGGATGTTTGGCAGTGCAGCCAGCCTGGGGAGTCTTCACTTGGCCTGAGTTTTCTCAGCCAAAATGTGGTTCTCCAAGCCTCCCAGCAAAAGCCACTGTTTAAGCCAAGCCTGGCTTCATAGGGCACTGCTTGTGGAGGTTCAGAGGTCGTTTTGGGGTGTGTCTCTCTTGGGAAAGACTACACCAGTTTCAGGGCTGAGTAGCCTGGCAACACCAGTACTAACCAGGGCCGATTCTGCTTAGCTTCCAAAATCTGACGAGCTTGGGCTAGTCTTGGCCATCCACGTCAGGGCATCCTTCCAAGTAAAGCACACAAAAAGAGAGCGAGAGAAGTCCCTAATAAAAAGCTGGATCAACATCAATAAGTTATTTGAAGCATTTAATGGAGTTCTGTTTGCATGGAATAAACTCAAACAATCGGAATTGCTAATGGGTGAGGCTGATGCTGGCGGATTTCAAAACAGGACAAGGAAATCTTTGCTCCCTGGATGAGGATTAGAACACTCTAGAGAGGCAAACGCCCTGCAGGTATTATTGAAACCTGAACTGTGCTAGACTTTCAAAGGCATTAGGTCAAAGCCCTCAATGTCATAATATTGTTTGGCAGAATATATTTATGCCCTCTTTTCAGCTCCATTGCCGCTAGCTGACGATTCCTTGCAGCAATTTATAGCACGGGGCATTAATTAGCTATTAATCGGTGTTTATCCTTAGCGAGAATCGTCTTTAAATGTCTGTATTGATTGGGATCGTTAAATTATTTATCCTAGCATACCGAGGATTGTGACATTATGAAAATTATTCTTTATCGTTTCTAAGGGTTGCACATTAAAAACTGAACTCAGTGGAAGGGATCGACGGGCCCCCAGAGCTTAACGCAACAGTTCATTAATGTCAATACAAACATCATCATTAACTTTAATGGGCTTTACATCAAGCCACAAATGAGGCCAGATCCATTTTTTAAAACATGAGGCAGCTTTTTTTTTATGAGCAAGAAGACAAAGTAAAATGATCATAACTGGCTAAAAGCAGGCATGCTGGAGAAGGAACACTGCCTAGGGTTGCCAGCTCTGGGAGGGGAAATACCTGAAGATTTTGGGGGTGGAGCCAGGGGAGGGTGGGGTTTGGGGGAGAAGGGAGGAGGGAGGAGGGAAGAGGGATGTCAGCAGGGTACAGTGCCATAGAGTGCACCCTCTAAAGCAGACATTTTCTCCAGGGGAACTGATCTTGGTCATCTGTTTTTATTCTGTGTGAATAAGACAAACAGTTTAATCTGTGTGGCTATGAGAGTTTGAGTCTATTCTGTGTGAATAAGACAAAGAGTTTAGCCTGTGTGGCTATATATATATGAGAGAGAGAGATTAGACTGAGTGTCTAAGCCTGTCAGAGGGAGTTTTGGAGTTTGAGAGACTGTTTGTGATGCCAAGCTTTGCCAGTTATATTTCCAAGTTCCTTTCATCAGCAACAGTTCAAAATAACTGCGAACCTATTTTGTTCTTCATTAAATAAACCAATTTTTGTTTAAACTTATCCCAGAAATCAGAATAGTCCCTCCTCAGGGCCACATAGTCCTCTGAAGTGCCCAGACCCTGGGTCATTCTTCCAAAAGAGAGAGATTTGGAATTTTAATTCCTGGGGGCAGCAGAAATCTACCGAGTTCATGTACACAGAGTGTGTTTTAAAGGAGAAGCAGTCTCCCCAATAAGCGAGGACACCACAGATCAATTGTAATAGCAGGAGATCTCAATGTGCCATTTGGAGGTTGGCGACCCGTACAGTGCCTGTAAACACCAAGGCCCCATATGGAAGGTTAAAAGGTGATAGGAACTTAAGGAATTCAGGCGGGAGAAAGTATTAAACTGTGTCGCTTCCTACCCATGGCAACACTCTGAATTAATGTCTTCCAAAACTTCCTCTCATTAACAGCCTTGCTCTGGTCTTCCAAACGGAGGGCCGTGGCTTCCTCGATGGAGTCCATCCATCTCCTGTTGGGTCTTCCTCTTTCCCGGCTGCCTTCAACTTTTCCTGCCATTCTTGTTTTTTATTCTGGTGACTCTCGTCATTATCAACCTATTAAAGTAGTTTGAAGATTTAACGCGAGAGGAAATGGAAAAGGCAGGGAGATTTGAAATAAAGGATTTTTATGGCAAATTAGTATATAGGATATAAATCCAAAATTACAAAATCAGAAAAAAGGAAAACGTTTCTCTTCAAAGAAAGTCTGGATTAAATTAGTGTAAAGGTTAGAAGAGATACCGGGCTTGGATCTTAGCTTCCACTTGCTCCCCTATCTGTCCATTGTGGAGGCTGGTCTTCTGTTACGGATCACATTCCTTGAGTAGTAACCACTTTTTGGCTCACTGAAAGATGTTGGTCTTCCATCTAATGCCGGAAGAATGCGCTCCATAGCAGAAAGCTGTTGGAATATACAAGGTCTATAGTGCACTTACTTGAAGATGATCAGAAGAACAGCCTATAGGAGACAGGAAAGGACTTCTAGTTAGATTAGGGGCTTCCCACAATTTCAATTTTATGTCCTTCCTGTCTAGGGTTACAAAGTACCTACCGCAAATCTGTGGGGGACACATGGTCCCCAGCTGGAACATTCCTCCCTATAATACACCCATGCCACACCATGCCGTTGCCAGGAAGTGACACCGGGCAACACTCTGGCAATGGGGCTGGAAACTCAATGGTACCATCGAGTTTCCAGCCCCATTGCCAGAGCGTCGCCCGGCATCACTTCCTGGGGACAGCATGGTGTGGCATGTCTGTTTTCCACGCGGGAATGGTCCTGAGAAGGAGTATGTGTCCCCCGCCGATTCTCGGTAAGCCTATTCCTGTCTCCTGATTGGCTCTTTGGAGACTTCCTGCTCCAGCTGAGTCCTTCCCCTTCATTCCTATCTCTCACAGCAGTTAGTCAGTTAAGCCTCTCTCCCTCTCCTCTATTCTATCAGAGTTTATTTCTTTTTTAAGCAACCGAGTTGTTTTCCTTAAGCAGTTGGTGCTCCGTTCCTCCGCATGTTTAAACTCTGTCAACAAAAGGTACCTCCACAATGGAAAAGGCGTTGGACAAGTGGATAACAGGGATAGGATCCAAGCCTCCATTTTTCTTCCTCTCCTTTCCTGCTGCCCAACTCTCAGGACTGGAGGCTGCCACAAAATGGCTACCACAAAGTAGCTGCTACCGGAGTGTAGCCAGCCACAAAACGGCTGCCGCAGATTACCTTCCGTCAGTCCCGTAGCATGGGGAAATTTTGTGGGGCAGCAGAGGAGGGGGAGGAGGGAGGGGGAAGGAGAGGGGTGGGGCCACATGCCTTCCCTGATCTCCAAGTGGGTAGCCCCTGCTAGAAAAAATGGAATTTAAGGGAACCCTTTAAATGCTGTTTTTTTCTAGCAGGGGCTGCCTGCGCCTGATCTCCAAGTGGCGAAATCGCCACTTGGAGTTCAGGGAAGGCATACGGCCAGCCGCCACCCCTCTCCCTCCCCTCCTGCAAGATTCAAAGGGCCCTCCAGCTGGTCAGCAGGCCCCATGCTCCTGCCTATCAGCTGGAGGGCCCTTTTAATGCCACAGGAGGGGAGGGGAGGGGAGGAGAAAAGGGGCAGCAGTTGTTGTGGGGGCATGCCTCTCGTTTGATGCCCCCACAACAATGCCCCACCGTAGCTATGGACTAGCCTCCAGTCACACAGCAAAAATCCTTGTGTTGTGGTGGCAACTGCTGCCAAAGCAACATTATGAAAAAAATCTGTAGAGCCCATCAGATCTCCAATGGCCAATCAGAAGCCTCGCTTGGCAAAAGTCCTGCCTGACCCTGTCTACTTTCAAAACATACTTGGCAGGAACCTGGAAAGGTCTTGGGTGTGTGTGTCGTGGCACACACAGGCACCATGATGGAGAAGCCTGTGGTAGAGTCAGCAGTTCCTCCAGATCTCTCAAGCAAGGGAGCCAAACTAATGCTGAAGAGAACCACCAGGAATATATAGGTAAAGGTTCCCTTGCTCGAAAGCCAGTTGAATCCGACTCTAGGGTTGCGGTGCTCATCTCCGTTTCCAAGCCGAAGAGCCAGCGCTGTCCGAAGATGTTTCCGTGGTCATGTGGCCGGCATGACTAAACACTGAGGCGCACGGAACGCTGTCACCTTCCCACCGAAGTGGTACCTATTTATCTACTTGCAATTTCTTGCTTTCGAACTGCTAGGTTGGCAGGAGCTGGAACTAGAGATGGGAGCTCACTCCGTCATGCGGCATACCCGGGTCTCGAACTGCTGAACTACTGACCTTCCACACGCCCTCAAGGCTTTTTTTTCTTTGTTTTTGCTACTGAATGTTACTGGGTTCTGTATTTTATTTACATTCATGGGAGTCCCAAATGTCCCAGAAGGCTACCTGCATTGGACAATTACCAGGCAAGTTGTATGAATTCAGCCACTCGTGGTAGTGTGTGTAGATTTCTAACGTGGCCTTCCAAAGCCTGAAAAGTTATTATTCTGTCATGGATGTGGGAAGGACAAATTCAGCCACTTCATCGTAAATATCGTGGAAGGTGCCTGAAATATGAGAGGTGGCCTTAACACCAGAGATAGCAATACAAAGGAGCATACAGGCGAAAACATTACGTCTAAAACGGATCCATGAGTCCCAGAATTGAGCTGTTGGCTGGCAGAATTTTTTTTAGTCATCTACCTAGAATCATAAATCTTTCAGCTGAATTTAAACAAGTTGTAAATTGCTAAAATCTTTAATATCGGTGACTTTGTGAGGTTTTTGTTGTTCAGTCGCACAGTCAAGTCCAACTCTTTGCGACCCCATGGACCACATTACGCCAGGCCCCATGGACCACATTACACCATGTATCTGGGGGGCTTGTGGCAAACTGTATCCTGAACAGAATTAATATTCTGAATCTGCTGACAGAAAAGTTGGATAACAGGTAGGGCTGCTATGGTGGGAAGTCTCCTGGCTCGAGAAAAAGAACCAATTGGCATTTTATGAACTGCAATAACTGGAAGTGACATTGGGTAGCTCTAGGAACTGCCAGAAACTAAGCCACAGAGTTACTGTCAATTCCTAGAGCAACTTGGCATCCCTTCCAGGTTTTTCTGTGAAGTGACGTCACGGCAGTCCCCCATGTCCACGCCCCCCAAATCTCCTGCTGCTGGCCAGGCACTGATTGGTCGCCCTAATAGCGGGACAGGTCCAAAATATATGTATGAGATCCACTCTACAGGAGGAATATCTTGAACAAGTGCTGACAGATTCTGGATATATATGAGCTACCCTTCTGGGCGTTCCGTACATAGTTTTTGCAAATTTCTCCTCTAAATCAGAAGATATTCAAGTTGACCTAACATGAGGCCATATCCATTTCTTAACAGAGTGAACACCCTTCAAAATTAGAGTTGCCATGTCCCCCGTGGAACCAGCAAGGCAGAGGGGAGGGTTTCCAACTCCAGGTTGGGAAATTCCTGGAGATTTGAGGGTGGCGCCTGGGATGGGACTGCAGCCGGGTGTAATGCTATAGAGTCCACCTTCCAGAGCATCGATTTTCTCCAGGGAACTGATCTCTGTAGTCTGGAGCTGAGCAGTAATTCCAGGGGAAATCCATTCAAGTCAGTGGCATTAGGGGGGTGTAATTCTCTTTAGGATTGCGCTGTAAGTAATTCTGGACTTGGGAATCTAGGGAGACAATCCCAAATTTAAGAAGAAGAAGAGATTGGATTTATACCCCACCCTTCACTACCCAGAGGAGTCTCAGAGCGGCTTATAAACTCCTCCCCCTCCTCCTCCCCACAATAGACACCCTGTGAGGTAGGTGGGGCTGAGAGAGCTCTGACAGAAACTGATCTTTTTCAAGAACAGCTCTTATCAGAACTATGGCTTGCCCAAGGTCATCCAGCCAGGTGCAAGTGGAGGAGTGGGGAATCGAACCCGGTTCTCCCACATTAGAGTCCACGCGCTTAACCACTACACCAAACAAGCAATCCTAAATTCAACAAATGAAAGCTACTCTTTGTTGTAATAAACGGAAATGATAATTTACAGTCCATTTAGGGTAACACGCCGAAACCAAAATGGCTAAAAATAAACGCAAGTTGTCTCCTCGAGTCTCAGCCCTGTTGATTAAAGTTGCCCTTCACTGATGAAAATCGACCCCCCTCTGTAACGATCTACTTTAATTAATTAATCCAACAATTCGATTTACCACCCCAACAGGAGAGGTTTAGGATTCCATTCTGCTGACAGTCTTGACTTCTGATCTTGGGTCGTGATAAACTATTGATCGATTGATTCCATTCATAGGAAGACACAGGTTTTCAAACAGAGGCTAGGCGGCCATCTGACAGCAATGCTGATTCTGTGAACTTGGGCAGATCAGGAGAAGGGAGGGCAGGAAGGGTTGCATCAGTGTTTAGTTCTTGTGCCCCGGGACATACTGATCACCACTTTGGGGTCAGGAAGCAATTTTCTCCACAATAGTTTGGCTGGAGATCCTGGAGGTTTTTTGTCATCTTCTGGCATGGAACAGTGGTCACTGTAGGGGTGGAGGGGGAGGTATTTGTGAATGTCCTGCATTGTGCAGGGGGTTGGACTAGATGACCCTGGAGGTACCTTCCAACTCTATGATTCTATGATTCTACATTGTTGTATACATGTTAAGTATGGACTCCATGTTAGCGTCATATTGCAGTTATACAAGCTAGCTGTTCACGCACCAATTTGTGTTTTCTCTTAATTAAAAATGTTTGCTATCTTGATCTCTCTCTTTTTCTGAACAAAACATTCTAGGCAAAATAATCAGGGCCAGGGTACCATGTAATGTTTGTTCAGCAGCATGAAGAATATATGGGCAAGTCAGATAAAATTAGGATGCTCATATACAATCAAGTTCTTAATCTTCCTTGATTGAAACTGTATGAGGAATGGCCACCATTTTCCCTAGCAATCTGAATTAAATTTTGAGCTGACAGAGAATGAATTATCCTGATGACTCGCTCTTTCAGTCAATTGACATATAAATGGAAAACAGATCCATCTTGATATTAAACAAATATCCATTATATTTTTACATGTCAAACAAGACTGATGAACTTTGTACTTCATTTAATCTTTTTTAAAAAGAGTTGAAATTATGAGTGTACTTGAATCACAAGGTGAAAAGCAACTATGGCCTTTCTATTCAAAATTTTAGATGGGTTGTCCAGGCATGTACTGGTCTAGGATAGGGATGGGCACAAACCAAATTTTTACAGTTCAGTTCTTAATTCATGGCCAAACCATGAACTGAACCAAAACCCAATACAAACTGGGAGATTGGTTCACAAACGGAACTGGTTCATATTGGTTTGTGACCCCTGCTTACTGCTTTCTGCCACGTTTTGCGGGGAGCAGAAAACAAGAGTTTCCCTGAGAACGTTGCAGGAATAAGAAAGCAGGGATTTAAATAGCTCAGAGCCATTTAAACTCCATTTTTTTCTGCTCCCCGCTGCTCTGCTGTTTTCCTTTAAGAGCAGAAAGCAGGGGTTCAAATATCTCAGAGTCTTTTAAACCCCTGTTTTCTGCTCTTCATGAACCACCACAAACTGCCTTAAAATTCATAGAAGGTTGTGGCAGCTCTTCAATTTGCGAACCACAAACTGGCCAAAATTTGTCATGAGCAAAAGTTTGTGACCTTGGGTGCAGCTGCTGGTGTGACCTTGGGTCAGTCACAAGTTCTCTCAGAGCTGTTCTCTCACCAGCAGTTCTCAAAAGAACTCTCTCAGCCCCACTCACCCGGTATCTGTTGTGGTGAGGGGAAGGGGAAGGGATTGTGAACTGCTCTGAGACTCCTTTGGGTGGGGTATAAATCCAATCTCGTCCTCGTCCTCCTCCTCGCATTATAAAAACCAATGAAATAAGTCTTAAAGAGATCTTGAGGATGTGAAGAAATGAGAAGAAATAAATAAATGTTAAAGGACAGTTGTCCCACAGCTCTGTTGTTACTGCTTCTTTTCCTTCCCTTAAAAACACACACACACACACACACACAAGGGAGTGTTCATAAGGGAAGGACGAAGGATCAACTAAATTAAAAGAGTTGAATCTGGGCAAGGTATTGGCAAGGAATGCTCCTGTGCCTGGCATCAGGGAACGTGCCAAGTGGATGGATAATGAAATGCAAATGTAATACCGGACGGAACTAAAAAGGAGGTTTAATTATAGAGGGCTTTGAAGGTAAAGGAAAGAAATGTGCTAGTGATGGGGGCGGGGGGGGGGGAGAGACGCAAGCCACCACAGGGACTGAAAGGAAAAGAAGTAGAGGGAACAGGAGAGCCGAGATCCCAAGCCAAGACGTTTGCAGTGGCTCGAGTGGATTGGATGCGGACAACATGGCAGAAACCAAACCTTGATTTTTATTCAGACCAGGAGTTCCTGAAACCGTACTAAAAGCTGGCGAGAAATGTCTGACTTGGGAATCCTGTTCCTCTGCTCCAGGGAGGGCCTGGAGATCCCCTGGAATTATCTCCAGGGGTCAGAGATCAGTTTCCCTGGAGGAAATTGCTTTGGAGGGTGGACTCTGTGGCATTATACCATCTAGAGGTCTCTCCCCTCCTCAAACTCCGCTTTCCACAGGCTCCACCCCCAAATCTCCGGGAATTTCCTGGGACACAGTTGGCTACCCTAGTTGCTCCCACTAGACTTGCTGGCAATCCTCATGCCTTCGTGACTCTGATGTGCACACGTTCTATGCCACCACACTTGAATCAACATTGATGCCCTGTGCATAATTCAGTGCCCTAGAAAATGGAGGGCCCTGGATGGTAAGTATAGAAGCCTGCACATGTTTGGGGCATAGTATATATATGTTTAGTGTAGTGGTTAAGAGCACGGACTCTAATCTGGGAGAACCAGGCTTGATCCCTCACTCCTCCACATGCAGCTGCTGGTGTGACCTTGGGTCAGTCACAAATTCTTTTAGAGCTGTTCTCTCCTGAGCGGTTCTCAAAAGAGCTCTCTCAGCCCCACCTACCCCACAGTGTGTTTGTTGTGGGGAGGGGAAGGGGAAGCAGAATGTAAGCTGCTCTGAGACTCCTTTAGGCAGTGAAGGGCAGGGATATAAATTCAATCAGCTCCATCTCCTGGGAGTGCCAGGTCCCCGAGAGATTAAGTTTGCCTCTACTAGGGCCAGGGCATTTTCGGTGGCGGCTCCTACCTGGTGGAATGAGCTCCCAGAGGAGATCTGGGCCCTGTGGGACCTTATGCAGTTCCGCAGGGCCTGCAAGACGGAGCTCTTCCACCAGGCGTTCGAG